>NW_016824077.1:216702-285487 GCF_001698545.2 Rhinopithecus bieti | reverse complement strand
AAAAAAAAAAAAAAAAGTATCTGTAGACCCCTATTCTAATAATATCACTTCTTTATCATAGCTTTTGATACTCCCACTGTATAGCTCTCTTTTACTCAATGCTATGATGCCACACTTCCTGGACTTCCTCCTACTTTCATAAGTAGTCCTTCTCAGCCACTGTTACTTGTTCTACTCTTTGACTCAACTTTAAAGGCAAGTGGTGTCATTTAAAGACATTGCAAAATATCCAGAATAACCAAAACTACCCTGAGCAAAAGAACAAAACTGGGGGGAATCACATTACCTGACTCTCACTATATACAAAATCAAATAAAATGAATTAAAGACTTAAATCTAAGACCTCAAATTATGAAACTACTACAAGAAAATATTGGGGAAACTCTTGATATTGGAGTAGGAAAAGATTTCTTGAGCAATACCCCACAAGCACAGGCAACTAAAGCAAAGATGGACAAATGGGATTACATCAAGTTAAAAAGTTTCTGCAAAGGAAACAATCAACAAAGCAAAGAGACAACTCACAGAATGGGAGAAAATATTTGCAAACTACACATCTGACGAGGGATTAACCAGAATATATAAGGAGCTCAAACAATCCTATAGGAAAAAACATAGATCAAAAAATGGGCAAAAGATCTGAATAGACATTTCTCAAAAGAAGACATATTAATGGCAAACAGGCATATGAAAGGATGCTCAACATCACTGATCACCAGAGAAATGCAAAGGAAAACTATAATGGGATAGCATCTCACCCTGGTTAAAATGGCTTATATCTAAATGACAGGCAATAACAAATGCTGGTGAGGATGTGGAGAAAAGGGAACCCTCATACACTGCTGGTGGGAATGTAAATTAGTACAACCACTCTAATGAACAGTTTGGAGGTTCCAAAATAAAAAATAAAAATAGAGCTACCCTATGATCCAGCAATCCCACTGCTGGGTATGTACCAAAAGAAAAGAAATCAGTAGTATATCGAAGAGATATCTGCACTCCCACGTTAACTGCAGCTCTGTTCACAATAGCTAGGATGTGGAAGCAACCTAAGTGTCCATCAATAGATGGATAAAGAAAATGTGGTACATATACACAATGGAGTACTATTCAGCCATAAAAAAGAATGAGATCCTGTCATTTGCACCAACATGGATGGAACTGGAGGTCATTATGTTAAATGAAATAAGCCAGACACAGAGAGACAAACATCACATATTCTCACTTATTTGTGAGAGCTAAAAATCAAAGCAATGGAACTCCTGAAGATAACGAGTAGAAGGATAGGTACCAGAGTCTGGGAGGCTGGGAAGGGTAGAGGAGATGGGGATGGTTAATGAGTATAGAAAATCATTAGAAAGAATGACTAAGACCTAATATTTGATAACAGAACAGGGTGACTATAGTCAATAATAATTTAATCATTTATTTTTAAATAACTAAAACTGTATAATTGAATTGCTTGTAACACAAAGGATAAATGTTTAAGGTTAAGATACCCCATTTACCCTGATGTGATTATTACACATTGCATGCCTGTATCAAAATATCTCATGCACCCCATAAATATACACACCTACTGTGTACCCACAAAATTTTAAAATATATTTTTTAAAAGGCATTGTGATGTCATGAAGACTAAAGTAGACTTAGAGGCCAGTCATCCAGGGTTTCAGTCATGGTACCAGCATAGAGAGATGGCATGTTCAAGGGCAATTTCAGACACTTAATGAATGAGAAACGAAGTGTGTATCTGCAGAGGTGTGGGCAGGCTCAAGGGAAGCAGCAAGGGAGGGTGACGCTCTGAGGGACTAGCAAGAACATTTGCTCTCCCTCACCTAAATGCCTCTAGGTCTCCTTTCCCCTCCCTAGGCAGCATGAGTCTCCTCCTCACCTGTTCATTGTTGAAAGAGGGTCTTAGTTGTGCTCGTGCATGAACAAACTCCTATAATATTAATGTGTTGATGAATCTGGTTGCCATGGTCCCCAGCTTCGAGCTCTCAGCCAGTCCCTCCAAGTTCTCTGCAGTACAGGTCTTATGAATTGCAAAGGATTCCTTTAAATCTGAGCCTGCAAGGCTGTCTTTTCCAATGTTCTTCTACTGAGGCACAGATGCATTCCTAACTTCCTGCTGGTACCATCACTCCTATTCACAATGTGTCTTTCTCCCAAACATCTGTTTCTCCAGCTGTATACTTGAGAAGATAACTGCTCAAGTAAGAAACCACAGGGAAATATGTGGAGTTCTGTCCTCCATCACTGGGGTCCTGCCAACTCGCCTCCTTTCCAGCCTCAACCCTTACTGCCTTCTTTCTAGCCTGCCCCCATCCTCTTGCAAGATGCAACAGCCTGGGCATTTGAGCCCTCACCTTCCCTTGCTTTCATCTCCTGGCTCAAGAACCGTCTGTGGCTGTTGTGCATTAGAGAATAGAGCCAAGAGTTTTCAAGGTCCACCACATCTGAACCCAGGATGCCAGCCTATCCTACTCCCCAACGCCATGCTTCTTAATGCCTCCATTTACCCAAATTTTCAACCTTCTGATTCCTCACCACTTCCACGATGTACCGTGCACTTGCCAACTTTTCCCTGTCATGCACATCCTTCCCCCTGGTCTGGGTGCCCCTCCTGTCTGCCCCTGCACCATCCGGTATTTGGGCCTGACATCTCCCTTCCTGTTTCCAAAATATTAGATCAAATATTCCATGAAACCTGCCCTTACTAACGTGGCAGAAGCAATCAATCTTCTGCATGACCACAGCTCTCGGTATTTACATAACGTACCCAGCTCTGCTTTCCATTTGAGTTTGAGTGTGAGTCTCCACTCTTCCTCCCTCTGACCCCATTAGAAGTTGAAGTCCCCAAGGACAGAGAGCACTGTAGCAGCAGCATCTTGATGTTTCTCATGGCGCTTTGCATGGAGTGGATCCTCCAAAAATGTCTGCTGAATTTAATGATGCCCTGTTCTGTCTCATCTTGACCTTCAAATAACTCTTCACAAGTCCCCTCTTTCAGGGTGAGGCACTAAATGTCTGCTAAAGCAAGTATTCCTTTCAGAATCATTTACTCTGTTCCTTAAGCTTGTGTAACATGTATAAGTTGTCAGTATTCACTGTATGAATAGATGAATGAATAGACATTGTAATTCATCACTTTACTCAAACAGTTGTTACAACAGCCAGGATTCAGTTGGTGGTTACGTTAAATGGTCATTATGTTGCTACCAAAAAATCTGACTTCCTAACTTATCACTCTACAAATGTTTGTTCCCAGGCTACACAGGATGGGGGCAAGCACAGAAAATGACAGTAAATGTTGAGAAACTCTTAGTCATTACCACAATATCCAATTATGTGCACCCACCTCATTGAGCAGGGTACAGACCAGTTCAAACATTATTGACCTTGCATGGAAAGTCATGGGATGAGTTGGAAAGTTGAAAACAAAGACAAACAAAAACAATCAAACTGCATTCCTTCACCACAGACAATTTGAGAAGCATGGCTTTGCTGTAGAGTTTCCAACAGGAATAGGAGAGGTTTCTACTCCAAGCCCTCTTCTAGTACACCCAAGACGGCCCCAAGAGACAGGAGACCGCTAATCCTGTAGCCTTCACTGTCTTCCTCCCTCTCTATGGCTAAGAAGGTCTAGGTGAGTCATTAGAGTTGTCTTTCTGTTCGCCTGTGGAAACTGCCACACGGTACAGTCAACCCAGGCGTATGGAAAGGAGCTGTGTGTGAGCCGAGAGACTGAGGAAAGGCCCATAGAGGAACTTGCCTCTTCCTTTGTTTTCGTCTCTATAATCAGAGACATATTCCAATCTTCATTTGTTTGTTTCTGTTATATGCTAGGCAGGGTTCTAGGATGCATTACGAAACAGAACACAGGAAGAAGAGGAGGAGTAGGAAAAGAAGGAAGAGGAGGTGGGGGAAAAGGACAGGGAAAGGAGGAGGAGCAGCAGGAGGAGATGATGCTCAGTAATAACAGTGGATATTTCTGAAGCCTTACTCTGCACCACTCACTGGGCTGAAGACTTCTTGTCCACTGCCACACTTAACACTCAGAACTTCCCTGTGATATAGAGGTTGAGGCCTAACACAGTGAGCAAGCTACTGGGTCTGCTGAGCTTAACAAGGAAATTGTTTTTTAAAATGGGGGGTGGGGCAAGCACATTCCCAATTCTGACTTATATTCCTTAATCCTGCGATCGATGGAAAGCGCTTTCTAATATAAATCCATTTGGATTCAGCACAGATTAGCTACCAAAAAAACTGTCTGCACATCAGGAGCATATCTGTGTAACGATATACCAAAATGGCTGGGCACAGTGGCTCACACCTGTAATCCTAGCACTTTGGGAGGCAGAGGCGGATGGATCACCTGGGGTCAGGAGTTTGAGACCAGCCTGGTCAACATGGTAAACCCCGTCTCTACTAAAAGTACAAAAATTAGCCTGGCGTGGTGGAGGGTGCCTGTAATCTCAGCTACTCAGGAGGCTGAAGTGGGAGAATCGCTTGAACCTGGGAGGCAGAGGTTGCAGTGAGCTGAGACTGTGCCACTGCACTCCAGCCTCGGCAACAGAGTAAGAACTAGTCTAAAAAAAAAAAAAAAAAAGGATATACCAAAACATAAGTTGAATTGTAAAACTGAGCATGAACATCAATGTATGAATCTAGATAGCAAATGTTCAAAGCATTGAAACCTATGAAATTCCAGAAAATAAATCTTTATAAAGTATATTGTTTCCTGACCAAAATCTAAAAATGTTCATCTATTTATTACACTACTAGATAAAGCTCTAAAATAGATATTTATATAGTAGAATCTTGCCAAATGACTCTGTGATGGAGACTTGATGACTCACTGCTTTAAAGAAAGAGCCAGCCAAGAATGTGCCGAAATCTTTAAGATACCCATATAACAAACAGTGTTGAAGATAGAGATGTCATGTACAAGGAAATGAGAAAGATACTCAAAATAAAGAGAAAATATCTTGCATAGATAATTGAAATGAATGTGCTTTCATTTCCAAATATTAAACTAACACTAATCATGATAAGAGCTAAATCCCCAGGCAGGGCTTAGAAACCCAAGAGGCATGTGGGGCCCATTAACCAAAAGAGGCTTAAGCTCGGTCGATGACAGCATCTGCAAACAAATACATTTATTAAGAAAGAAAGTAGTTCAGCATCCTTGAAGAGCAAACTTCCTCTAAAGTGAGGTAGAAATTTATTTCATTAGTGAAAATGTCTATTTAGCACCAAATTGGCACTGTGTCCACATTGCCTGAGCAAACTATAAGGGGAAATTGGTGTTTATTTACATCCCATTTCTCCTCCCAAGGGAGTTGAAAGACTAGGAGGAAGCTATTAAGGAGACAGCCGTATTTTTTCCATTGTTATCCTCATTTACAATATAGCCATTGCTCCGTCACTAAAATAGCTGCTGAGCCACTTGGTAAGGCAAAAGGGAATTCTAGGCAATATGGCAGACTAAGCTGACACAGACAGACCCTACTCCTTCTGCAAAGACTTCGCAACACTGGACAAAACATATGCATATTCCAGCTTGGGGCAGAGGGGAGACTGGGTGGGGAATGTCCTAGGTGCCAGACGCAAAGAAGTGATCAAAGTAGAGTCATAAGTGGCAGACAGTAACAAGACCACAGTGCAGTGTGTGACTTGTATGATAGGATCTGTGGACTGGGGTCTCGGTGCTCGCGAGAAGACAGGAGGCATGGCCTTGGGCCTATACAAGGTGACTAAGCTAGTACTGGTCTCAGGGAAATCCAGAAGTCTACATGTGTTACCCACCCATGAAACAGAGATGGGAAGAACTATCCACTGGCCAGGGACACAGAGGCTTTTCAAATCCCCAGGGCCTGGGTCACACAGGTAGAAGCAAAGAGGCTTCATATGACATAGAAAATCTGGCATTGTACCATGTTGAGGGTACAGGCCCCAGCTTTGTTCATTTCTTCGTTTGGAACCTGAAACCAAGAAATTAACATAAAACTCAAGGGGACCAGCAGAAGCAAAAGAAAGAAGAAAGAAGGCAAGCACAAAAGGAGCTGAGAGAGCACACGAACATGACAAGCAGGGAGAAAGAGCAGCCGAGGACTGGAAATCATTATGCCACCTAAAAAAGACAACACAATAAGCTTCTAAAAAGGAGGGAAGAGGAAAGAGAAAGGATAGAAACCACACTGCAATAACAAGGTATTCTTTTTTTAAGAAAAGGACTATTTAGAGAAACACTACACAGAATTCTAGAAATGCACACGCATGCCCACACACAGAAACGTACATAGCTTCATTGGCATGAAAAACTCCATCGAGGAATGGAGGAGCTCCAGTTTCCAATAATACAGGCTAAAGTCAACCTCCCATTGAAAGCAACAAAAGAACCGGGTGGCTTGTAGTATCTCAAATCACCTGGAAACGTGGAAGACCTCAGAAGCTGTGGGGCCTCCCAGGCTGGTTTTAGGTGTATACTGGAACTAGGGAAGAAAATAGGTATCAGACACCAAACCTTTCATGCATGCCTTCACGCCACTGTGAGACTAGGAACTCACACCTGGCCTTTTGTTCTCATTCTAAGAGAAATCTAATGGGTCTCACAGAAGACCTTGCCCTGTATACTGGTGAGAACAGACAACAGATAAATTAACTCTACTGCCCACTCCTTAACCCAGACAACTTGATCTGAGTGGAAAGGAAAAGGGAAAGAAAGCAAAAAAGAAGGACACACACATGGAAGTTGTGACCACTGACCCACCCTAACTTGCTCAAGAAAAAAGAAGCTAAGGATACCTTCTGTCACCTTTTCTACTCACCATTGTTCTGAGAATCAGAACACACACATAGATGTAGGTTTTAATAAAAGACTTCACATCTTCATAATTTTCAGACAAGATGACTGTCAAATCATAAAAATTCTAACTGAATCTACAAAGAAGCTCTTGGAACTCATAAGAGAGTTTGGCAAGATTTTTGGATACAAGGTCACTAAACAAACATCAACAGGGTTCCAGCAACAATCAACCAGAAAAAAATATGTTAATAATCCCATTCACAATAGCAACAAACAGCATAAGTTACCTAGTCACAAATCACACAAAGAAGGTACAAGATCTATATGGAGAATACGGTATGGACATAAGAGAAGATCCTGCAATCTCACTCCTGGGTTATACCCTAGAGAACTGAAAACTTCTGTATATGCATATATAGAGTAGGTCTAAGCATAATCACCCAAACCAAGAAAGAACAAAAATCTCCTTCATCTTGGTGAATGAATAAACAAAATGTGGCCCATCTATACAACAGAGTGTTATTCACCAATCACATGAAATGAACTACTGATACAACTTGGGTGAATCTCAAAGGCATTATGAGCTAAATAGGCCAGTCTTAGCAGGTTACATATTGTACAAGTTCATTTATATGACATTCTCCAAGAAAAAACTGTGGTGCTGGAAGACAGATCAGTCGTTGCAGGAGTTGGGATGGACAGGACGTAACTGCAAAGGAATAGCATTCAAGAGTTTCGGGACTGGCAGAACTGTTCTATATCCTCATCTGACTGGTGGTGACATGTATAAAATTAAAGCTGTGTGCATTAGAAAGTAAATTTCACTGTACGTTAATTGAGAAAATAAAATTTTAAAGTACTAGAACTTTTTTAAAATCCAGTTTTTAAAAAACTGGATCTGATGTGATGGGAAGGTAATTCAATATGGTAAAGATGACATTCTCCTCAAAATGAATCTACAAATTCAATGAATTTCACAAAACCCAAGAGTTTAATAAAACTTGACAAATCGATATTAAAATTTTAATGAAGAATAAAGATCTAGGTGTAACCTTTTGGAGACAATTTGAAGAGAGGAAAGACATGGCTTACCACATGCCAAGAAATATTATAAAGCCCTAGTAGTTAGAACCATGAGAAAGGGGGATAGAGATAGATAAACAAAACGTGACAGTGTGCACAGTTACACCAGGAGATTTATAGATTGCTGTTCATGCACTATTCACAATAGCAAAGACATGGAATCAACCTAAATGCCCATCAATGATAGACTGGATAAAGAAAATATGGTACATATACACCCTAGAATACTATGCAGCCATAAAAAAGAACAAGATCATGTCCTTTGCAGGAACATGGATGGAGCTGGCAGCCATTATCCTTAGCAAACTAACGCAGGAACAGAAAACCAAATACCGCATGTTCTCACTTATAAGTAGGAGCTAAATGATGAGAACACACAGACACATAGAAGGAAACAGCAGTCACTGGAGCCTATTGGAGAGTGGAGGGTGGGAGGAGGCAGAGGATCAGGAAAAATGACTAATAGGTACTAGGCTTAAGAACTGGATGATGAAATAATCTGTACAACAAACCCCCATGACACAAGTTTACCTATGTAACCAACCTGTACATATACCCCTTTACGTAAAATACAAGTTTAAAAAGTATATAAATTGGTGTTCATGTATATAAATTCAAATCTCTCTATCATCTATCAATCATCTATTATTTATCATCTATCACCTCTCAATCTTCTAGCAATCATCTGTTGCTTACCTATCATCTGTCATCTATCACTTGTTTATTTTCTATCAACTATCTATCTACCTAACCATACTCCAGGCACAAAAATAAATTCTAATCAGATTAAATTCCGAAAGGTGAAATGCAAAACATAAAAAAAACCTCCTAAAAATCCAGAAGAAAAAAATATGACAGAAAAAAATAAAGGATATGAAAAAAGTATGCCCCAAGGGCCATCAGTCAAATAAAAATTAAAGCAATACAATTTTACTTCACACCCATCAAATATGTGAAGATGCAAATGTGTGGCATTGAAAACCCTGGCAGAGATGAAGAAATGAACTTTTTCAACAGACGTTATCACAGCAGTTTTGGATTAACAGAAAAGCTACAGAAAGTCCGGACTTCCCATCTGTTACCTTCCCCCACCTCCACAGTCGACATTTTGGTACTTTTGTTACAACTGATGAATTAATACTAAGACATTTATTAACTAAAGTCCATAGTTTGCATTGAAGTTCACTCTTTGTGTTATAATTTTCATGAGTTTTGACAAATGTGTGATTAACTTGTGTCCAGCATTAAAATATCACGCAGGATCATTTCACTGCCCTAAAACTCCCTTTTCCTCCGAAACCCTGGTAACCACTGATCCTTTTACTGTCTCTATAGTTTTCCTTTTTCCAGAATGACGTATCTTTGGAATTATACAGTATGTAGCCTTTTCAGGCCGGCTTCTTTCACTTAGCAATATGCATTTAAGTTTCCTCCATGTCTTTTGGTGGCTTGATAGCTCGTTTCTTTATATTGCTAAATAATAGTCCATTGTCCCAGTGTGCCACAGTTTGTTTATCTACTTACCCACTGAAGGACATATTGGTTTCTTACAAGTTTTGGCAATTATGAATTAATGGGCTTTTTATATATCGTTGGGAGAAAGACAAAATGTAACAACGACTTTGGAAGATAAGGTTGCAACATTTAATGCAGTTGAAAAATTCTTAAGGAAGAACGAAGACCTAGGTATAGCCTTTTGGGGACACTTTGAAAAGAGGGAGGAAGGACATGCCTTACCACATACCAAGACTTACTATAAAGCTCTAGTAGTGAGAACCATGAGGAAGGGCCGCATACACAGAGCTCAGCACTTCCATTCCTAGGTACACATCACAGAGAAACTCTTGCCAGGAAACATACAGAAAAATGTCCATTAAACACTTTCTGTAATGGGGAAAACTGCAAACAAACTAGAAGTGTACCAATTATTGTATTGGGATAGGAGACAATTCTCTATGAGGCTCTCTCAGATGTCTGCACATTTTCTCAGCAGAGGCACTGGCAACTTTTGTTCTGGATGATCTTTTCAAGAGTATTTGTATGATGAACAGCCTCAGAAGATAGTGATAGTGTCTCCCTCTAGAATAAAGTTTAGGCAGACTGGCTTACTGGCCATTGTAAAAGATCTGAGTTTTCTCATTTCAGTGTTCCTTGGCTATGACACCGACTGACTGCATGTGTAGAAAACACACAGAGTCTTCCACGTCACCTCCATGGAATTCGAGGCACAAGGAGAACTGGTACAAACGTGAAGCTCCTGATGTTCATTGTGCAGTGAGTAACAGAGTCCATTGTCTTATCCAGGAGTTTCATGATTTCTGTCAGCATCCATGGTACTGTGACTGGCAAAACTGTTCACATGGAAGTAGGGTAAAATCTCAGACCCTCCTCCGCTCTTGAGAAATGGATAAATAAAATTTTGAAGTGGTTATATAACAGGCTGCCATAGAACAGAATAAATAAATTAAAACAACAGCTATCCACACAGATAAATTTCAATAATAGGCCAGGCACGGTGGCTCACACCTGTAATCCCAGCACGCTGGGAGGCTGAGGTGGACAGATCACCTGCGGTCAGGAGTTCGAGACCAGCCTCGCCAACATGGCAAAACCCCGTCTCTACTCAAAATGCAAAATCAAGTAGAAAGATCAGCCCAGCTACTCTGGAGGCTGAGGCATGAGAATCGCTTGAATCCGGGAGGAGGAGGTTACAGTGAGCCGAGATTGCAGGACTGCACTCCAGCCTAGGGGATAGAGAGAGACTCTGTCTCAAAAAAGAAAATTCAATAATATATTTTAGGTGAACATAGCTAAAGCACAAAATAATATATCCAGCACTTCCATAAAATCAATGTTTCTTTGGGCACATACACATGTGTAAAATACAAATGGGCACTGACATATGATCTTCAGGATAATGCTTAACTCAGGAGAAGCAGAATGGACGAACTGAAGCAGAATTTCTTAAATCTTATGAAAATATCTAAAAATGCTAACATGTGATCCTTCCATCAGCTGGGTATAGAAGTTTGCTATATAGATCCACAGTCTTTATATGCAATTCTGAAAACTTTGTTCTTAATTCTCTTTCAAAATTTTACAGTGGCAAAAACCTAAAATGAAATGAGAGAAGCTATTGATAGTCTTTATTTGCCTCACTTTATGTGACTATTCAAACATTTCATGCATAACTATGAAGGTGTTTGATTATGGTGTGCTCCCCCAGCCCCGCCAGCAGTGTGGCCTACTCAATGGCTTATGCCCATAGTTCATCTTTCTAAAATCTGGACAATTCTGAATTCTGAGTCTCCATAGCTTCCAAGATTTGAGGTAAGGGCTTGTAATCTTGACATATTCTCTTGAAATACGATATATATATTACATATTTTATATATATTACATATTTTATAATTTAAAGGTACTAAAATGAGGGCCAGGTGTGGTGGCTCATACCTGTAATCCCAGTACTTTGGGAGGCTGAGGTGGGAGGACTGCTTGATTCCAGGAGTTGAAGACCAACCTGCACAACATAGTGAGACCCCCCCCCATCACTCCAAAAGAGGAAATAAAAAATTAACCAGGTGTGGTGGGCATGCACCTGTAGTCCCAACTACTACAGGAGGCTGAGGCAGGAGGATTGTTTGAGCCTGGGGGGGTCAGGTTACAGAGAGCCATGATTGCACCACTGCACTTCTAGCCTTGGGAACAGAACAAGACCCTGTCTCAAAAAAAAAAAAAAAAAAAAAATAGATATATATATATATGAAAAAAGAAAAAGCTCTAACACAACTAGCTTCCACCACTTTTAAAATGTAAAACCAAATGTGCATTGCAGAATGCACATGATTCCTCTATAAAACAGAGCTCAGGGCATAGGTCAAGGAGCCCTTGGATGCATCACATCAGCCTGGTGTCCACTCCTAGCCTCAGAGTGACAAAAGGAAACCTGTCCCTTATGCACAGCATGGAGAAGACCATTCTGGAAACATTAATCCATGGTTTTCGTAATTCCTAGAGCATATTCTAGAAAACAAATACATTATTTTAAAACTTGGTAAGATAAAATGATACAAGATTTTCTGTAACTATGAAAGAGCTAAAGCTTACTTCTGCTCATATTGCCCTTACGGTCCCTGCTTGACTATTAGATTCATGCCTGACCTAAGAGCTCCAGGTCCCCAAGTGATGAATACAGCTGAGCACTTGTGTCTTTGGACAGGATGCCTCTTACACAGCTCTTCAGAAGCTTTTGGCCTCTCTAGTCTCCTGTGCCATCACCCAGCTCTGCACAGGCTCTGAGCAGCTCCATGCAGCTGCACCCTGATACCTGTCAGATTCATGTTGGGAGCCTCCTGCCTTCCTTCTCCCTAAGGGCATCTCTGTTGGAGTCATGGTATGGGATAGCTTGGGTGTCCGCTGACTGCACACTCTGCGACGCAGGGAAATGGTTGCCTCCTGAGGGCGAATGTTTGATCAGAGGGGTTTGGAGCCAGATGACAGATGCTTTCCCTTCCTCACCCTGGCTGGCTGGTCTGAAAACATTCCCGCCCTTTACAGACAGTGTCACCGAATGGAGTAACCAGTAGCCCCTGGTGGTGACCCACTGGGTAAATCGCTCCTGAATTAGATCCTCCTCTCTTCCTGCCCAACCCACCTTGTCCGTGGTTTCTGCCCATGGGGTTACTCTCCAAAATAAAATGTCCTATCTCAGGCTCATTCTCTGAAAAAATTAAGCCAAAATAGCCTCATGCCAGTCTCACATTTCCAGGTAGGTCCAGGTATTTTGGGAAAAAAGGAGACTTTTCTCCTAACTCTAAAAAAAAAATCCCAGATAACCTCAGAAACTCAGAAAACCATTTCTGAGTTGCTATCCATTTCTGTGCACTACTTCTTACCTAGGGCAGTAAGATCTTCTCTGAAGCTCAAGTTTTCTTCCAAAGCACTCACCTAAATTGCCCCTGTTGGCAAACAATTCACAAACCTGCCTCTGGTGTTGTCAAAGACCAAAGCTGACTTATTAAGACACATCCGTGGTTTCCGGGCATTTTAATTGATGGTAGCTCGGTTTAATTCATGCCTGTCTGCGCAGGCCCTTTGATCAGAATGAGCACTTGCTTTGCTTCTCTGGTCCTAACGATGAGCTTCTACCCATGCATCCGATTGGCCTGACAAGAGTCACACACTGGAGCTTGGACCTCGCTTCTGTGACTTCTAAGCGGAAATAAAGCAATTGACCTGCGTGAGGCAACACCCCGGGCTAGACTTCTCTGCTTGGTGTCCTGCTCAGCGCCTTACACTGCACAAAACCAAATCCAAATCATAATTGAGCCACAGGACGTCTTCCTCTGACTTTCCGTGCTAGCACTCATTCTAACTTCTCTTCCGGCATGTTCCGTGAAGCAATAAATAGAACTAAGCGTCTTTTAGGACATTTTTTATTGCAACATGTTTTTTTTCTGCCTCCTGCCATCTTATTATGTTATGTCACCAAACACCAGAGAGACACAAAACAGATGTTCCCAATAGGAGCAAGCACAGAGGGAATTTCCCTATCAGAAACCATGACGAGGAATCTCTTGGAAATCAGATATGCTCATGGTGATACTATTTGGAGCCCTGAATGTAAGGTGGAGTGAGCGGCTCACACAGGAAGGGTAGCACTAAGTTTATCTCTGTGGAATAAGGTAAAAGGAAAACAATGTCTTGGCAGTTAAAAAGGAAATGAAAGATCAAATGCTTATTGTTACAAATGCTTTGAGATAATGTCCAAGTTTCTTTGTGGCATTGGAAAAAAAAGTTTCACAAAAATGTTGTTTGGAAGGAATATACTGCTGCGTAGTTCATGGACATTTTTATAAACAACTATTTTTTCTTGGAATGGTATTGATGCATTGGAGTACAACTGAATTTTATGTCTGACATATTTCCATACACAAAATTCCATATCCCCAAATTCTTACCTTCTAATGTGTACAGAAGAAGAATGATAATGTGAATGAAAATAAGAAAGAGTGAAAAATAAGAATTTATAAAGTCCTATTTGGTTCATTACATATATTTAAGACAAAGATATTAGATTATTTATTATCTTGCAGAACTCCATGCCCCTTTTTACAAATACAAACTGAGATAAGTAACGATATAGCTCACAGGCTTCCCATTGAAGAAAGCAGATTTAGCGCATATTTTACATCGTTTCTCTCTTAAGACTTCTTAAACTGATGGTAAATGGGTGATCAAAATAACAAATCCATGACAATAAAAATGTTATGGTGTAAAGCTATTGACAGATATGCAATTTCAACTAAATTCTACATCAAAGTTTCCTAACCCCAGCACTCTTGACGTTTGAATAATTCTAGATTATGAGGGCAGCATCTCCGTAATATGTGTTTAGCAGCATCCCTGGTCCCTACCCACTCAATGCCAGTAGCATCTTCCCTCACCCCCAACTACAACAACCCCAAATCTCTTCCAGACATTATCAAGTATCTCCTGGGGGCACCATCATCCTCGTGAAGAACCAATGGTCTAAAGACAGAGAGAAAATGAAGGAATGTTTACTCACACAACTGAGAAGAGAAGGCTGCAGCCTAGAACATTTGTAGAGGGTACCACAGTGTAGAAGACAGGCAAGTTGCACATCAGAGCATCCAAGAAAGTCTAACAGGGATGCTACTGTGCAATAGAAGATCAGAGAGATGGAAGGAGTGAGGGAGCAGAGAATACTGAGACTGAGTGGAGTCTGTAGGCAGAACAGTAGAATAAATACATGTGTACATACACACACGTGCAACACACCCACATACACATGCACACCCATGCAGATACATGCCCTCAAACACACTCATACATGCACACACATCTGGATGCACATGCATGCACACATACTCTGTCACACTCACATATGCAACAGGCAGAATGTCCATCTACACATGAATAAACAGTATGTGGTCTACCCAGACGATGAAACATTATTCAGCCAGAAAAGGAATGAAGGACTGACACATGCTACGACATGGATGAAGCTGGAAAACATCATGCTCCGTGAACGGAGTCAGACACAAAAGGCCACATGTTGTATGATTCCATTGATATGAAATATCCAGAATAGGTAAATGCATAGACACAGAAAGCACATGAGTAGTAACCGGGAGCTGCGGGAGGAGGAAAAGGGTAGTGACTGATTAGTGGATAAGGATTTCGTTTCCGGATGATGAAAATGCCCTGGAACTAGACAGAGGAATAATCTTGTGAATGTACTTAATGCCACTGAGCCGGAAACTCGTATGCTTAAAATGGTCAATTTTATGTGTATTTGACTCCATTTTTAAAAAAAGAAAAGAAAAATAACTCTCTTGGTGTTGGGAAATCAGATTACTCTGGGAGCCGAAGGCCAGGTGTTCCCACATTGCTGAGAGCAAAATGCAGTAAAAATCTCTGAGTTCAAACAAATTGGATTGAAATCCTGGTTACTACGTATGAGTGAGGTGAGCGTGGACAAGTTAATTTTTCTACAGTTGGATTTCCTTTCCTGCAAAGTACATTCCAGGATTGTCCTGAGAGACAATGAATGAGGCACATGGAAGCTCCTGGCACAGAGCAGGCCCTTCGGTGCTCACGGGCGGCCCTCCCGGCCTCGGTGCCTCCATTCCACTCAGCAGCGTACCCAGCTCTTCTTCATAGCCAGCAGTAGCCTTATTATGCGCTCACCATTTGCAGAATGCAACAAAAATCTGCTGCAGCTTTTTTTTTTTGGCCATGGTTTTCTAGGTGAAGGACTCATTCCGCCAAGTGTAACCTTCACTTACAGAGCATAGAATGAGCCTGATGCTTAACTGAAGGACCACAAGCATAGCTATAATAATATTCAAGCAATATTTTCAGATCATGCAAGGGATTCACTGTGAGATTTCAGCCTCTATTTAACTGGTAGGATTGTTTTCACAATTTCTGTCTTACAAAAAACTCGACAGCAAGAATCTCAAAAAGAAGCTGAAACAGATTGCATATGCTTTGTGTCTGCCACAACTGTAGCCCTGCAAACATATTTGGCCGAGTTAATGGTCTTCATAAAGGGCTAGCTGCAGTCACACTTAGTGTACCCCCTTTAGCCAGCTGAGAAAACAAAGGGATTAAGACTGCCAAACTTCACGGTGGCTTTGTGAATCTTCTCATGTCTCCCACGAACGCCTGCAAGATGGAAAATCTTTGCAGGCCAGCAAGCTGTCCAGGCAGCAGCCTTCTCCTGCCTCTTCATCCTCCTTAGCCCCCTCCATCTCCCTCCCCCACCCCTCAGCCACAGCCCGCATTTGCAAAACACAGCCTTTGCTTGTCCCTTTCAAATGCATCCCAGCCANAAAAAAAAAAAAAAAAAAAAATAGATATATATATATATGAAAAAGAAAAAAGCTCTAACACTAACTAGCTCCACCACTTTTAAAATGTAAAACCAAATGTGCATTGCAGAATGCACATGATTCTCTATAAAACAGAGCTCAGGGCATAGGTCAAGGAGCCCTTGGATGCATCACATCAGCCTGGTGTCCACTCCTAGCCTCAGAGTGACAAAAGGAAACCTGTCCCTTATGCACAGCATGGAGAAGACCATTCTGGAAACATTAATCCATGGTTTTCGTAATTCCTAGAGCATATTCTAGAAAACAAATACATTATTTTAAAACTTGGTAAGATAAAATGATACAAGATTTTTCTGTAACTATGAAAGAGCTAAAGCTTACTTCTGCTCATATTGCCCTTACGGTCCCTGCTTGACTATTAGATTCATGCCTGACCTAAGAGCTCCAGGTCCCCCAAGTGATGAATACAGCTGAGCACTTGTGTCTTTGGACAGGATGCCTCTTACACAGCTCTTCAGAAGCTTTTGGCCTCTCTAGTCTCCTGTGCCATCACCCAGCTCTGCACAGGCTCTGAGCAGCTCCATGCAGCTGCACCCTGATACCTGTCAGATTCATGTTGGGAGCCTCCTGCCTTCCTTCTCCCTAAGGGCATCTCTGTTGGAGTCATGGTATGGGATAGCTTGGGTGTCCGCTGACTGCACACTCTGCGACGCAGGGAAATGGTTGCCTCCTGAGGGCGAATGTTTGATCAGAGGGGTTTGGAGCCAGATGACAGATGCTTTCCCTTCCTCACCCTGGCTGGCTGGTCTGAAAAACATTCCCGCCCTTTACAGACAGTGTCACCGAATGGAGTAACCAGTAGCCCCTGGTGGTGACCCACTGGGTAAATCGCTCCTGAATTAGATCCTCCTCTCTTCCTGCCCAACCCACCTTGTCCGTGGTTTCTGCCCATGGGGGTTACTCTCCAAAATAAAATGTCCTATCTCAGGCTCATTCTCTGAAAAAATTAAGCCAAAATAGCCTCATGCCAGTCTCACATTTCCAGGTAGGTCCAGGTATTTTGGGAAAAAAGGAGACTTTTCTCCTAACTCTAAAAAAAAAATCCCAGATAACCTCAGAAACTCAGAAAACCATTTCTGAGTTGCTATCCATTTCTGTGCACTACTTCTTACCTAGGGCAGTAAGATCTTCTCTGAAGCTCAAGTTTTCTTCCAAAGCACTCACCTAAATTGCCCCTGTTGGCAAACAATTCACAAACCTGCCTCTGGTGTTGTCAAAGACCAAAGCTGACTTATTAAGACACATCCGTGGTTTCCGGGCATTTTAATTGATGGTAGCTCGGTTTAATTCATGCCTGTCTGCGCAGGCCCTTTGATCAGAATGAGCACTTGCTTTGCTTCTCTGGTCCTAACGATGAGCTTCTACCCATGCATCCGATTGGCCTGACAAGAGTCACACACTGGAGCTTGGACCTCGCTTCTGTGACTTCTAAGCGGAAATAAAGCAATTGACCTGCGTGAGGCAACACCCCCGGGCTAGACTTCTCTGCTTGGTGTCCTGCTCAGCGCCTTACACTGCACAAAACCAAATCCAAATCATAATTGAGCCACAGGACGTCTTCCTCTGACTTTCCGTGCTAGCACTCATTCTAACTTCTCTTCCGGCATGTTCCGTGAAGCAATAAATAGAACTAAGCGTCTTTTTAGGACATTTTTTATTGCAACATGTTTTTTTTCTGCCTCCTGCCATCTTATTATGTTATGTCACCAAACACCAGAGAGACACAAAACAGATGTTCCCAATAGGAGCAAGCACAGAGGGAATTTCCCTATCAGAAACCATGACGAGGAATCTCTTGGAAATCAGATATGCTCATGGTGATACTATTTGGAGCCCTGAATGTAAGGTGGAGTGAGCGGCTCACACAGGAAGGGTAGCACTAAGTTTATCTCTGTGGAATAAGGTAAAAGGAAAACAATGTCTTGGCAGTTAAAAGGAAATGAAAGATCAAATGCTTATTGTTACAAATGCTTTGAGATAATGTCCAAGTTTCTTTGTGGCATTGGAAAAAAAAGTTTCACAAAATGTTGTTTGGAAGGAATATACTGCTGCGTAGTTCATGGACATTTTATAAACAACTATTTTTTCTTGGAATGGTATTGATGCATTGGAGTACAACTGAATTTTATGTCTGACATATTTCCATACACAAAATTCCATATCCCCAAATTCTTACCTTCTAATGTGTACAGAAGAAGAATGATAATGTGAATGAAAATAAGAAAGAGTGAAAATAAGAATTTATAAAGTCCTATTTGGTTCATTACATATATTTAAGACAAAGATATTAGATTATTTATTATCTTGCAGAACTCCATGCCCCTTTTACAAATACAAACTGAGATAAGTAACGATATAGCTCACAGGCTTCCCATTGAAGAAAGCAGATTTAGCGCATATTTTACATCGTTTCTCTCTTAAGACTTCTTAAACTGATGGTAAATGGGTGATCAAAATAACAAATCCATGACAATAAAATGTTATGGTGTAAAGCTATTGACAGATATGCAATTTCAACTAAATTCTACATCAAAGTTTCCTAACCCCAGCACTCTTGACGTTTGAATAATTCTAGATTATGAGGGCAGCATCTCCGTAATATGTGTTTAGCAGCATCCCTGGTCCCTACCCACTCAATGCCAGTAGCATCTTCCCTCACCCCAACTACAACAACCCCAAATCTCTTCCAGACATTATCAAGTATCTCCTGGGGCACCATCATCCTCGTGAAGAACCAATGGTCTAAAGACAGAGAGAAAATGAAGGAATGTTTACTCACACAACTGAGAAGAGAAGGCTGCAGCCTAGAACATTTGTAGAGGGTACCACAGTGTAGAAGACAGGCAAGTTGCACATCAGAGCATCCAAGAAAGTCTAACAGGGATGCTACTGTGCAATAGAAGATCAGAGAGATGGAAGGAGTGAGGGAGCAGAGAATACTGAGACTGAGTGGAGTCTGTAGGCAGAACAGTAGAATAAATACATGTGTACATACACACACGTGCAACACACCCACATACACATGCACACCCATGCAGATACATGCCCTCAAACACACTCATACATGCACACACATCTGGATGCACATGCATGCACACATACTCTGTCACACTCACATATGCAACAGGCAGAATGTCCATCTACACATGAATAAACAGTATGTGGTCTACCCAGACGATGAAACATTATTCAGCCAGAAAAGGAATGAAGGACTGACACATGCTACGACATGGATGAAGCTGGAAAACATCATGCTCCGTGAACGGAGTCAGACACAAAAGGCCACATGTTGTATGATTCCATTGATATGAAATATCCAGAATAGGTAAATGCATAGACACAGAAAGCACATGAGTAGTAACCGGGAGCTGCGGGAGGAGGAAAAGGGTAGTGACTGATTAGTGGATAAGGATTTCGTTTCCGGATGATGAAAATGCCCTGGAACTAGACAGAGGAATAATCTTGTGAATGTACTTAATGCCACTGAGCCGGAAACTCGTATGCTTAAAATGGTCAATTTTATGTGTATTTGACTCCATTTTAAAAAAAGAAAAGAAAATAACTCTCTTGGTGTTGGGAAATCAGATTACTCTGGGAGCCGAAGGCCAGGTGTTCCCACATTGCTGAGAGCAAAATGCAGTAAAATCTCTGAGTTCAAACAAATTGGATTGAAATCCTGGTTACTACGTATGAGTGAGGTGAGCGTGGACAAGTTAATTTTCTACAGTTGGATTTCCTTTCCTGCAAAGTACATTCCAGGATTGTCCTGAGAGACAATGAATGAGGCACATGGAAGCTCCTGGCACAGAGCAGGCCCTTCGGTGCTCACGGGCGGCCCTCCCGGCCTCGGTGCCTCCATTCCACTCAGCAGCGTACCCAGCTCTTCTTCATAGCCAGCAGTAGCCTTATTATGCGCTCACCATTTGCAGAATGCAACAAAATCTGCTGCAGCTTTTTTTTTTTGGCCATGGTTTTCTAGGTGAAGGACTCATTCCGCCAAGTGTAACCTTCACTTACAGAGCATAGAATGAGCCTGATGCTTAACTGAAGGACCACAAGCATAGCTATAATAATATTCAAGCAATATTTTCAGATCATGCAAGGGATTCACTGTGAGATTTCAGCCTCTATTTAACTGGTAGGATTGTTTTCACAATTTCTGTCTTACAAAAAACTCGACAGCAAGAATCTCAAAAGAAGCTGAAACAGATTGCATATGCTTTGTGTCTGCCACAACTGTAGCCCTGCAAACATATTTGGCCGAGTTAATGGTCTTCATAAAGGGCTAGCTGCAGTCACACTTAGTGTACCCCTTTAGCCAGCTGAGAAAACAAAGGGATTAAGACTGCCAAACTTCACGGTGGCTTTGTGAATCTTCTCATGTCTCCCACGAACGCCTGCAAGATGGAAAATCTTTGCAGGCCAGCAAGCTGTCCAGGCAGCAGCCTTCTCCTGCCTCTTCATCCTCCTTAGCCCCTCCATCTCCCTCCCCACCCCTCAGCCACAGCCCGCATTTGCAAAACACAGCCTTTGCTTGTCCCTTTCAAATGCATCCCAGCCACTGACAGAAGCCGGCTTTGTTTTTAAAAACTTTTCCTGTGATAGCTCACCGAGGTCAGGTCTCAGTTCTTGTAGGCAGCTCTCATTAAACTTAGGTTATCAAAGGCTTTCCTTGCCACTGTCAGTTTGCCAGGCTTAATGTGAATAAGCAGTGTAATGTTCCTATTAATTTTTTTTTTTTGAGACGGAGTCTCACTCTGTGGACCAGGCTGGAGTGCAGTGGCACGAACTCGGCTCACTGAAACCCCCGCCTCCCGGGTTCAAGCGATTCTCCTGCCTCAGCCTCCCAAGTAGCTGGGATTACAGGTCCTATTAAATATAAGAAGCATTTTGAGCAAATATCACAAGGGTTCTAGCTTTATTTACAATTTGTGGTTCTCAACTTGGGGCAATTTTGTCTCCCGGGAGATCTGAGGCAATGTCTGAAAACATTTCTGGTTGTCACAGTTGGGGAGGGAGGGTTGCTACTGGCATCCAGTGAGGAGAGGTCAGGGTTGCTGCCAAACATCCTCCAGTGCACAGGACAGGATCACCCCATCCTCTTGCAGCGAAGACATTAGGGGTCCCAGACGTCAATTATGCTGAAACTGAGAAAACTTGACTTAGAGGAACACCCCAATAATTTAAACATTCATCTCACTACCCCCCAAACAAAAAACCATAACTCATAGAAATTTTTCTTACCTATTCATTCTTTACATATATATTCATTGCTGAATTTGTTTCTGTCTTGAGTCTAATTGGGACTTGCACCGCGGGTTGCTGCAGAGCCTTTGTGCACATTCCTTCCTTGTTTTCCTCGGGAAGTTGCTAGGATAGAAGGGAAAGTCTGCTTGTTTATTCCTAGGATAATCGATGGTGCAGACAGGCCGGGTTCCTGCAGTACAGTTAGGGTATTTTTTTTTTAAGAGATAAATCAGGTTCATGCAATGAAATAGCAGGGTTTTTGTTGTATTTGGGTCATTCTTCAATTTTAAGAGAATATATCTCAGCACAACATCACCTGAACAAAAGAGAACTAGAAGTGAAATCCTTAATTAGGTAATAAAGTTGCTCCTTGCCCAAGGAGCTGAGTCCTCAGAGGGAACAGGCCTGGCCTTTAAAGGGCAGAGTTCCTCCCAGATTCACAAAGCAGGAGATAGAGCAGTGCTTCCCAAATGTTGATATGCATCAGAGTCCCCTGGAGAGCCTGTGATGGGGCAGATTCCTGAGCTCATGCCTGAGATGCTGATTCATTGGTTCTGGGATGGGGCTGAGCATTGACATTTTGAGCAAGTGCCCAGGGAAGGAGTGAACCTTGAAAAGCAAGCCTCTGTAGTGTAAAAATTCACATCTTAATACCAATATCACCTGAAGAGACTCATGGCTCATTACAATTTGTCTATAGAAGATCCTCATGGTCCCAACCAACTTCTTTCCCATATGTACTTCGGGCTCTGAGTTGCTTCTGTTAAATCAAGTTTAGCCTGAAGCTGCCTCCTTACATCTTTTAAGTTCAGCTTAAAGGTTTTCTTGTACAATTGTGAACTATAGCCTAAATGGAATTGTAAACAGACTATAACCTACTCTTGTGCCAATCACTGAGTTTTGGCCAATCACAGGTGACCAACTGTTCAAATCGTGTTCAAATAAGGCAAATGCCTAGCTGTAACCAATCTGGCTGTTTCCGTACCTCACTTCTGTTTTCTGTACGTTACTTTCCTTTTTTTGTCTATAAATCTTCTTCCATCACGTGCCTGTGCTGGGGTCTCCGAGCCTACTCTGACTTGAGAGGCTGCCCAATTCATGAATCATTCTTTGCTCAATTAAACCCTCTTAAATTGAATTAGGCTGCAGATTTTCTTTTAACACTTCTTCCTGACTCTCCTATTTGGTTTTGTTGCACACCATGCAGTGTGCAATGGAAATTCTGGGGTGGGACAAGGTCAAGGACAGACTTGAGACAAGAAATACAAAGCACATGAGGCAAAGAATGGAATCCCTGTGAGCATATTTGTCATGGAAACACAACTTTACAGTGTGGCAATTCTTGGTTCACTCACTCCAAAAGGAGCATGGCATGGTGCCATCAAATATAAGTATCAGATTAACAACAAACAATGTTTAAGACTACTATGCATGGTGATGGAGTCAAAGGTATGAAACTAGACTCTGCCCTTAGGATGTTATCAATGACTTGGAATCCTGGTCCACAATGGGAGAAGCACCGTCGTAAGCACTGGTGCCCTTGTGCAACATAGAGACTCACTCCTGAAAAAAGGAACATAAGAGATTTTGAGGTATTTGTTTTTCTGCAGGCAGCATGGATCCATTTTATCTATAATGTTGCTTTTCATGGAAACCAGTGACTAAAGCAAAAATGGAAATATCCACAGTAAAACAACTTGGAGCAAATGGCACTTGGACAGAGTTTGTCCATGGAAACATCTGACCTCTCTCTGAGCTCCAGAATTGCAGGATTATTATTTCTATGCTCTTAAGCTGTCAAGGGGAAGACCTGCCTATCGGAACATCTGCATAACTCGGAGTTTTACTGAGCAGTAGAACATTTTGTACTTCTCAGATCCACATTTACTAGTCTGTCCTCAAAAGGACAATGTGAAGATTAATTAGTCTAATGTCCATGGAGCACAGAGGAGCTGAAAATGTACCGTAGACAGATCTGGCCCTCACTCAGTCAACCCTGTTGCACAAATTCAGTTACAGCTGGCTGGGTCTTGAAACATGGACATGATCCGTATCCCTCCTTTAGAGGGCTTGTCATTGAAATACTTGCCATTTCTCTACTGTCCTTCCGAAATCAGAGATGTAAAGCCTGTGGTTTCTTCAAGGAAGGTTAAGCAACTGGCCTTCATATGTGCTAAATAATGACTTTAGTTTTGAAACTCCAAGGAAGCCAAGAAAGGCTTTCTATTTCCAGCTTGCCAGAGGAATGGTTTTCAAACCTGGTGTGCAACCCTAGTGTGCTTCAAACCCGGTGTGCAACCTTTGCGATAACTTGGCAGGCTAAAGACCACAGGATATCTGGCCATGGGAGCAGTGCCTGAAGAGCACAAACCACCTGATCACCCTGTGGTGGAGACTCTACTCTGGAATGCGAGAGCAGAAGGAAACTATGAAGGCATTGCAGGGGCAGTAGGACATGCCAGCCTTCCATCCACCTGGTCCCAGACATTCCCCATCACATTCCCCTGTCACATAAGAAACAATGCACCAACTGCTTTTACATTTTAGTCCTTAGATGGCTATTTCTGTGCCTTAACTTTGTCAAGATCAAGACAAAAAGGAGTGTGGATCAGAGATAGAAGCATTCACTCAGCCTAATAGGAAATAGGATCAGGCATCAGGCAATAACTGAAATGAAAGCAAAATGGATGGTAATGAGTGAAGATGTTTGTGAACTATCCCCAAGAGGAGACGCCTTCTTGCTTAATATAAAAGGCATATTTCTCCAAAGCAACCTATAACTTCTGTGAACCTACAACCAGAGTCCAAAAGGTAAAGGTTTTTCTCAAGAGCATATGACCAGTCAACATGAGGACTCATGGAGGGGAGCCCACCAGACCCCTCCCAATTCCAAGCCCCAGTCCCTTTCCATGAGCCATGTGGTATGTATGTGTTTATTTATTGCCAACATTGTATAGCACTACCTGAAATGGGCAGAAATGTAAAAATTACACTTCTTTGAATTGACATATCCTAAACCACGTATGTAAACATGAGACCTTAAATAGGACAGAAGTAAATGATTTCTGTCTTCTCCTTATATTTGGTCTGCAAATTGACACAGATACTGTTAGAGAAATACCAGGGGTTCAGTCTAGGTCCTGTTGCTCACTGCTCAAAAGCCGATCACTGAGAAGACGATTATTGCCAAGGAAGAAGGCTTTAATGGGGTGCTACAGCCAAAGAGATGGGAGATCAGTCTCAAATCCATCTCCCTGACTGACTAAAACTAGGAGTGTATATAGCAGAGAAGAAATGTAACAATGTGTGAGAAACAGGAACTAGGGAAGGGCAAGGAAGCAATCATGATGAATAAGGGGAGCAGCATCTCACAATGCAGTGATCTGGTGAGTTTCAGTTCTTTGATACTATATTTAGAGATCTGAAGGTTGTTTCCTGAAGGATCTCAGATATAACAAATACAAGTTTCAAGCTTTGAGACCAGAAGGGTCCATTTCTATGTTTATATTAAAAAAAAACTATCTATGGGACTACTGGGTCAGTTTCAGTTGGGGGCACTTGTGCCCCTCGGGGGACATTTGGCAAAGCCTGAAGACATTTTGGCTGTTACAACTGGGGTGAGTGGTGTACCTGGCATCTACAGAGCGGAGGCCAGGGTTGCTGCTAGATGTCCTCCAGTTCACAGGGCAGCACTGCCCTTCCCCATCCCTACAAGAAAGAACTACCAAACCCATGATATCAGCAGAGGCGAGGTTGAGAAAACATGACCTAGACTACATAATTATATCATAATATCTAAAACAATAATATATAATAAGATTTGCTATAGTGGACCAATCTAGGAAAAAGTCCATGTGGATTCGTGAAACACACATTCTCACTAAAATGTTTGCATGCTGGCTAAGTGGAAAGATCAACAAATTGAAACAGGGTGTCACACCTGCCAGTCCTTTCTCTGCCCCAATTTGTAATCCGCAACATTAGGGCATGCTGAGGTGTTTTCCATTTCAAAAGGCCATAAACTGCAACTTGATTATTTTTCAAATAATCAGAATATTTTTAACACAAGTAGCTGCTCCCAAATGCTCAGCATTAGTGACTAGTTAAGTGTTATACAATGATCATTTCAAAGCTTCAGTCTAATTTCCCAGGTTCATTTGTTTCCATTTTTACTACAGTGTTTTTATGTAAACTAACATCAGATTTATTTTCTTAAACAGGTAAACTTCAAATATTAATTTCTGCTATGTGTTTTATTTAGTAAGTCTATATTTCATAAACAGTAAAAGATGACTTATTTGTTTGCAAACCAAACCCCTAGCAGAATGTCACAATGTAATTACTACTTTTTAATTGTTTAATTATTTTTTATAACATAAGAAATCAAAACTTGTTTCTTGTATATCTAATTTCCACTATTATTTATTGGCTAAAATAATGTGGAAATGATAAAAAGGTAAGAAAACAATCAATATATCTTTTACTTTCCTACAACTGCCAAAAATACAAGCCCAGATGGGTCAGTAAATCTCCAAATCTTCTATGTACCTAAGTCGCAATTACAAGCCAGTGGTCGGTGAACTTTATTTTTACTGATTCTGAGTGGCCAGAAGACATCACCTTACAAATCTCTTAGTCACATGGTGCTTGAGAAAGGAATTTTGTACCTTTTATTTGTTTAAAGGCTCTAAGAATGTGTTTTGGGGACATTACAGAACCACAATGATGTCAATGTCTTCCAGCCAAAGACTCACCAGGAAATCACTTGTAGATAATTATAGTTGGGTTGACTGACTCACTGCAAGCAGGAAGAACACACATCTTGAGGGACCATGAGCATCTCAGTAAAAGGTTAGAAAAAGCTTGTTATAGAACACAGGCTTATGTCACGTGACTTAGGGGAGGATTCAGAAAGCGGGGGCTTTGCTTCTGGCTGGATGCTATCAGAAGGCAGAGGTCATTACCTAATTAGGCATCTTGATACATCTTGTCCAGAAGGCAGGAAGTAAGGCTACAACAGTAATTAGTAAAGAAGCAGCAGTCAGGAAAGTGGGATGTTTGCTCATTTGGGTGGTTTGGACAATGTTCATGTCTCTCCCCACATTCGGATGAGATTATGGAGTGGCCTTGTAGTTTCCTGACCCATCATGGTCATAGAGTGGCCTTGCCTGATGTGGGGGTCCTGTTCAACCGGAGAGCATCATGGCCTAGCTGTGAGGGCCTGACCGACTTCCAGCTGTGAGCCACATTGTCTTGCTGGATGGTCATCTTCCTCCCACTTCACCTAAGAGGCAATTCTGTCTGCTGCAGTCTAAGTTCACAAAGAGATTGCTTCTGCCGGCTGGCAACAATCCCTTCTCTCATGCTGGCTGCAAAGAGAAAAGTCTCTCTGGAGGCCTATGTCATCCAAAGATTCAAACTAAATCCTTAATTTGATTCTTCCCTTCTGAAAGCCTTATTTCTCATCCTTCCCCATTCCCTGAAGTGAGTAGGAACTCACTTGGAATTGGGTATCATATTTAATGTATTTAACCAGGGCACCAACACCTCAGACTGTATTCCAGTTAGGTGTTAGAGGTTCCCTGATTTGCCTGGCTCAAACTCTTCAGTTGTTGGATTTCAGGGAGGTCCAAGGTATCCAGGGACAAGCCAGGGTTATGGATGGGCACTCAGGAGCTAGAAGCAATGGTTATTTATCAACTCATCCAAAGGTTAGAAAGAGTATGATATTTTTGGAAAATTGAAGTTGAGTTCTGTAGTCCATAAGTGCGAAAAAAAAATCTAGGAGCCAGTTTGTATGTTGCTAGGGTGTTACAGGTTGAATTATTTTCCAGATACTTTCACTCTGTCCCTTTACTTTCTTTTTATTTTTTATCTTTTATTTTTCGTAGAGACAGGATCTTGTTGTGTTGCCCAAGCTGATCTCAAACTTCTACCCTCCAGCAGTCTTCCCACCTCGGCCTCCCAAAGCGCTAAGATTACTGGTGTGAGCCACCATGCACAGTTATCCCTTTACTTTCTTAGGGGAAATATACTTTCCCACCATATTGGAGTTAGCCTTGGCTATATGACTTGCTTTGGCCAATGGGAGGTTAGTGGACTTGATATGCAGAGGCTTGAAAGAATAAACGTGTGCTGGCTGGCTCCCAGATTTGTGGATATGCCCAGGGAAATCAGCAGAGCCACCCAAGTGAATCCAACTTAGATTAACCAACCCCAACACCACCGCCCATCAACTCACAGACTTGTGCACTGGTAAATGCTCATTATTGTATGCTGCTGAAATTTTGTGATTGGTTGTTATACAGCAGCAGCTGACTGATACACTAGAGTACAAGACCACTGATTTATAATTCAGCCAATCACTTGATTATTTCCATCTGTCATCCAAAAATAAATTCCATACTGTACAGATAGCATGTTTAAGGTCATGGGTACATTGCCCAAAGTTGATCATAAAACAAAAATAATGTACTGACAAGAGGGGAAAATGAACATGTTAAGGCAATAGGATAATAAGGTTATAATTTCAGTGGTCACAAATAGTACTGTCAGAATGCAAAATAAGATATTTATTCATTTATATATTCATTAAACAATGTTTATTGGTAAGAAAATACAATGCAACCAATACTGATAAAACCAGGAAGACAGTCGTGGGATAGACATTTTCCTATCCTCATGAGGGTGATAACAGAGGATCTAGAGGTTTGCAATGAGAATTTCATAAGGATTAAAGAAAAATTAAACTCAATGGATTGGACTCCATGCTCCAGCCCCTTGCTCTCTCCCCACCTTGTGTTCTTATCACTGTGTTTCTTGCAATGACCAATCAGTCTCCACTTCTTCACGGGCTGAGACCAGAGAAAGTAAAAAGGGAGAGATTTCTGGTGCCCCAAATTAAATTTGCATGCCTAGAAGTATCCTGAGACTCCAGAAGCACTTCCCAGTGAGAGCTGTGAACATCCCTTTCTTGGAGATATGTAGGCAATGGGTATGAAAATAGTCTTGGGGAAAAGTTTGAAATTCAGTTCTGCCCCATGGAGGTTGGAGAGCAGAACCAAGTGATTGTAAGAGCCCCAGACTCTCTGGTTGGTCTCTGAAAAAATGACTATCCCTGCGCAGGTTTTGTTTCCCATTTTCAATTCAGCTGGCTGAATTTGAGGTCATTAATGGATTGTTTAATGTGTATTCCATTGTGGCAGCTAGTCTGCTTTCAGAAATAAGCTAAAATAATCGATTTCTAAAAATATCCTCCAAGTCCAATTGCTTTTGGCATATCAGACACAGGCAGCATTTCCTACGGAAAGTTTAGCAAGTGGAATATTTTTGTAAACCCAGACTCAGTTGCAGTCATCACCACACTGACAACCATCTGTATCAGTCTACTTATCCCTTCCCATTTTGTTCAAGGGAAGTGAAAGTGAATGGGCAGAACCCGATGTGTTCCAGGAAAGTAGAATAGAAAAGTAATGGAGGCATAGACGTTAAAGAAGGAGCCGTGACATGCAAGTCACTCTTTTACTTATATAGTCAATAAGAGTGTACTCACAATACGTGCAAAAAGAAGCATTAGGAAACCCGCTGAAAAGAAAATTGTCAGTTGGTATCACCACCACCAACTGGACTTAGTGGCCTGCTGCTCCCGATGTGAGGCCTGGGAAGGATGCAGCTGCATGTCGATGGCATGCCTGCCCCAAAAATGTAGAACCCGAACCTAATCCTGGGAAGTTTCAGGCCAGCCAACTTGAGTGTATTTTTCAAAACACCTGGCCTGTACCTTCTGAAAATGCCAATGTCATTAAAGGCAAAGAAAACACAAAAACTAAATACAATGTGGATCAGAGAATCCTAAATGGGGGAAAAGTTTTCCATGAAAAATATTCTTGAGAAAATCGGTGAAATCTGAATATCAACTGTATGTCTGACAATAGTTGATCAGGGAAGGTGTATCAGGGAAGGTGGCGAAGGTTAATGGGTACAAAAAAACATAGTTGGAAAGAATAAGACATACTATTGAATGGCACAACAGGTGACTATAGTCAATAATAACTGTACATTTTTAAATAACTGAAAGATTGGATTGATTGATTGATTGTAACTCAAAGGATAAATGCTTGAAGGGATGGATACCCAGTTTTCCATGATGTTATTATTTCACATTGCACACCTATCTCAAAACATCTCATGTATTCCATAAATATATACACCTACTATGTACCCACAAATATTAAAAATTTAAAAAAGAGTAGACAATACTATACTACGCTGTGATAAAAACAGTAATGTATCAATATTAAATTTCTCTCATTTGATAATCATGGTGGGTTTTGGAGATATGCTATAAAATATTCAGGGGTAAAGGTATAATGTCAAAAATTCACTTTCAAAAGGATGGTTGGATAGTTCAGAAAACACACAGATAACAAGCAAATGGGGCAAAATGTTATCAGTTGGCGAATTTGCTGAGGGTTCCTGGGAATACATTCTAGGCCTTTTGTGATTCCTTTATAAATTTTAGTCTTTCAGAATAAAAAGTTGGCCGGGCGCGGTGGCTCAAGCCTGTAATCCCAGCACTTTGGGAGGCCGAGACGGCGGTCACAGGTCAGGAGATCAGACCATCTGGCTAATACGGTGAAACCCCGTCTTTACTAAAAGAATACAAAAAACTAAGCCGGGCGACGAGGCGGGTGCCTGTAGTCCCAGCTACTTGGGAGGCAGAGGCCAGAGGAATGGTGTGGAACCTGGGGAGGCAGAGCTTGCAGTGAGCTGAGATCTGGCACCGCACTCCAGCCTGGGCGACAGAGCCAGACTCCGTCTCAAAAAAAAAAAAAAAAAAAAAAAAAACAAAAAGTAAGATTCTTCAGCAATTTTCTTAATGTTTAAAAACTGTTGGTAGCGTTAAATTACTAGAAATCCTTTACCCCACCCATCTGATGATACGTAATCAGATTGAACTTTAAATTCTGTTAGTATGAATCTGGTAAAATGGATTCAAAACAGAAATTTCTTGACCTAAGAAATAGCTGCTTAACTTTAGCTAGTTGCTCCGTGGATCACAATTTGTTAGACTTACAGAATGACAATCTGATTTTAAATTTGATAGAAATTATACAATTGGAATCACCCAGTGTTATTTTATAAAATCACTTGCCCCCCATATCTTTTTCAACGAAAAGGTAAGTTAGTGGGGGGGTGGTCTGACCCTTAGGCAGCGGAGTTCCTAATGTGCAGAAGATCTTAATGCATGGACCAGCTTCTTGTCACACTGACTTGGCTGCTACAAGATTGCTCTTTTTTTTTTTTTGTCCAAAAATGGCTGCATTTTATTAATAAAGTGTTTGATTAAATTTATCAATGGCATTAGGCCGAATCAGTATTTTCTCAGTTAGTTGAAAAAAAAAAAAACCAAAACGAATTTTCTGTAATTCAGTCATACTGGGGCGTTCTCAGAAAAAAAAAAAAAATTTTTTTTTAACAAATTATCTTTATTTATAGGAGAAAGGGAACTTCAAGGTCTTTGAAATACATCAATAAATAATTTTTTGGTCCTCATTCTTTAAAACATTTAAACGGATCATATTTGGAAGGAAAAGACATAAGTGGCAAATAAATTGTAAAGGAGTAGGAATACCTCCTTGAATGGGCCCATCCTTTCACAGGAATACGTAAAATCTTTCTTATTATTCTTAATGCCAGAAAGCCTGAAAGGCGAATGTTTTGCTGACCTCCAAGAATGGCTAAAGCCAATGCTCAGCAGTAGGCACCAAAACAAGCTTCCAGGGTTGCTGAACGCTGAAGCATGTTGTCTTTCTGTCAACAGTAACCTCCCACATTTTTCTCATCCCTTATGCCATAAACCCACCTCTATCATGTGCTGGGCTAACTCCTGCTCATTCTTCCAAACTGCTGTATCCTACAAGTGTCTCCATACCCCAGAATGCCAGGTGTTCCCTTAAGTCTCCATATCCCTGACTTCTTCCAGCATAGCACCTGTTAAACACTGCGAAACTGTCTGTCTTTGGTCTTTCTTTTCACATGATCATCTCTGACAGCACAGACACTGTTCTTCTTACTCACCTTTGTACCTCTAATCCCTAGACGGGTATATACGGCAAAAACTCAGTAAATGTCTGCTGGATGAATGATTTAGACACCGTAGCCCATCCTTCGTGACACATTGATACCGACCATACTATGTAGGCATTTTCTCTTTCCCCACATTTTTTCTGTTTAAAAAATAAAACTAAGTGTACGCTCTGCTCATGGAGAGTTACAAGTTCAAATCAAACACGTGAGCTCTGACTCAATCTGCACCATCTGCCCATTCATCTGGAGATCATCTGATTTTCTCTGGGATTTTTGTAGGGCAAAAAATGCATTATACGGACCAGAAATAAACTAGAAATTGTAGCTGCAGCCTTTTGTGGGTCAGGATATATTTTTTAACATTTAGGGAACATTGTCACCCCATGGGAGACTGACTACTCCAAATTGAAACTCTCAGTTTTATTCAAGCTGGTAACTTTCCTTCTTAGGCTCACCCTTAACAAAGCTCCAGAATAAAATGTTCCAGGGTGACTGAATGCTCATTCGTAAGTTAATTGCTTGTAGCAAACCCATGGCTGCCTGATAATACAAATACACTGTACATTTGTCTTTCACAGTTCTTTGTGTAAAATGACAGGCAGCTAGACTACATTTGAGGGACTTGTTTATATAGTGCCATTGCTGAAAATAAGCACTTCATCATAAATCCATTAATCAAAACTAAACCAGTGATCCTGCTTTTCTCCAAAAGAATATATCCATTTTCCCAATGCATTACAATAAGTTCAATGAATATTAAACTCACGATGACAGTGATTCTCAGAAAGAGCATTTGGCAGCTCTATTCTTTAAAGTATTTACTGGGACTTTCAATATGATAATCCAACACACTTTGAAAGGAGCTGGCAAGAGGACTGCAACAATCCACTGTGCCTTCCAATCAGTAACTAATTCATCACTACTAACTGGCTTCTTCAGAGGACAGAACCAGCTCTGCTGCCCAGGCTGGAATGCAGTGGTGTGACCACGGCTCACTGCAGCCTTGACCTCTCAAGCTCAAGCCATCCTCCCACCTCAGCCTCCTGAGTAGCTGGGACTACAGGTGCATGCCACCACACCTGGTTAATTTTTTAATTATTTGTAGTGATGGGGGTCTCTCTATGTTGCCCAGGCTAGTCTTGAACTCTTGGGCTCAAGTAATCCTCCCACCTTGGCCTCCCAAAGTGCTGAGATTACAGGCTTGAGCCACCACACCCAGCCTATCAATGACTTTTAAGAAGCACAATGGAAGATAGTTTATCATGATGTCTGTGACTATTCCTTGCAGCAGCACCCCTCATTTGGGAATGTCTGGAGACATCTTTGGTTGCTGTATCCTGGAAGAGCAGTGCTATTGGCATATAGTGGGTAGATGCCAGGGATGCTGCTAAACATTCTACAATGCACAAAACAGCCCCTCGCCACCACAAAAAATTACCTGGCCCAAATTTCAGTAGTGCTGGTGGTTGAGAAGTCCTGCCTTATAGAAGGTTAACAGATGTAATTTCCAGATTTGTGACATTCAGTGTGGCAGTCACTAGCCACATATGGCCATCAAGCCCTTAGAATGTGGCCAGTTCACATTGAGATGTATTGTAAGTGAAAAAGACGCGCCAGATTTCAGACTTAGTATGAAAAAGAATGTAAAATACCTTAATATTTTATAATGAAATTTTATATTAAAATAATAGATTGGATGAAGGGTTAAATAAAACATGTTATTAAAATTAATTTCATATCTTCCTTTATACTATTTTAATGTCTACTAGAAAATGTAATATGCATATGTGGCTGCCCTGCATTTCCCTTTGGACAACACTAGGCTGGGGGGTTCCTCCTGTTTCCTTGATGATATGCTGTCTCTATCCATGTAACCCACATTCCGATAAGCAGTTCTCTCAAAGTAAACTTAAATTCAAAAAGCAGCCATTTGCTATATTCATATAAGGTAAATAAAAGTGCCAAGTTATTTAATCAGATCGAAGATACATGAAGTACAAATTAAAGTTTCCCTATTTCTGTTGATTATAAAACCAAGCTGAGATGAAGCAAATGAAGCACGCAGATGCATTTTCCTTAAGTGCACATCGTAAGGAATTGACCCCTTAGCAAACTGTCCAAGTCGACAAATTCAAAAGGTGGAAGGCACAGAAATAGGGCTTTCAATAGCAAGCAAATATTATATGTCCAAGGAGAGTCAAGCACAGTTTCTTACTCATTAGAAAGAATAAACCTGAAAAGAGCACAAAAATTAGGCAAATCTGTTAAACTGATTATTCATCAGACTAGCAACCCTTCTAAACACAGCACAACAGGGGCAGGGCTGGATGGTAGAGAAAAAGCCACAGGTCCTTTCTTAAAGATCCACTTTAAAAGGCAGGGCAGACAGTTGAAAACATTACACTATTGAAACATGAGAATGAACAGGGATATTCCAAATGAGAGTTCAGAGTCAAAACCAGAATCAATGAGGTGCCATACTTGGGCATGGAAATAAAGGTAGAACTTAGACCAGCAAAAAACCATGTTATGCATAAGACAGAAAAGTAGAAAGCAGAGTAAGATAATGTTCCGAGCTGAAATAAGTATGATGCTTGTGACTGAGACAGTCATACAAGCTGACTTGCCAAGGCTTTGCATTTATGTTGAGGAGGGTGTAGCAACTGGGCAAACTTCTTTGTGATGGGCCTTAACAACCAGAATGAGAACTTAGAACTTTATCCCATAGGCAACAGGGAGACAGAGAATGGTATGGAAAGAGAGAGAAGTATAAGGAGAACATTTAAACGTGTACATGAGGTGAATCAGAAAGAGAAGAAATGGCCAAACAACATGTAATTAGCTTAAATGTATAATGATGAACCACCAGGCTGGTAGTACTGTGTCTAGAAGACAAGATGCCAAGTGAACATCAGAAACAGAAAATAAAGGTGACTCCAATTTTGAGTTGGAGTAACTAGGGAGGAAGGTACATAGATACAACAATGAATGCCATGGGGGCATTGACATCCGGATGACTGATTGTTGGCTATCAAAGCTGGGACTAGGGTTCCAAGAATAGAGCTATAAATACAAGGGTCAAACTAATAGATATACCATGTTGCCTATTATTTTCTAGGACATTAACAACAGTCTGTGGGCTAGGTTGGGAGGTAGGTTCATCTCCACGCTACAAAGAGGTCAAGGTTGCTTGACCATTGCATGTTGGAGCTGGACCGAGAACTCCCAGAGTTCTATCTTCTAGGATTGCTTTCATCCCAACATGCCACACTTTTTCCCTCTAAACTGTGCAGATTCTAACTCACTGAGGGTGGTCAAAGTTACAAATAGGAATTCTGAGAGAGAGAGAGAGAGAGTCAACTAAGTTGGGCAAATCTTGAATTGACAGAAAATCCTGATTTCTAACCTAGATCCCATGCACTGGGTCCAGTTAGGACCATCCATGATGTTCTTAGTTTGTGCACCCTTCCTGCCTCTCAGCATCATTGTCCGCTTGTCTATACCCTAGGTTCTCAAATTCTATTACCTGAGAACCTTGGTAAGGCATGATAATACCCGCTGAGGAATAATGACCCATATAAGCTTAAAAGGCCACCCACTTTGGAGGTATTTGCATTTTAACAAGGGTCTCTTGAAGACACAGTCCTTCAAAAGTCTGGAATAGTAACTATGATTCAGTGATTCAGATGGTGGAGTTGGGGGAATATTTCTTCATGATAATCTTCAAATCCTGCAATCAACATATGCATAGGGCCTGCCTTATTACAAGGATAAGATGTAGATTTCTCCTCCCTGTACTCCGAATTCTATTTCCTTGGAATGCCTTCCAAATGTGATTTAGTCATCACTAGAAACCAGTATCTACACCTGGAAGGAAAAAAAAAAATGTTTTCACCAAAGTGCTAGGTCACCTCCATGAAGGAAAACACGAAATACAGGGCTGTGACTCTTCCCCAACTCATCTCTAGGAGGTTAAATGAATATCAAAGAAGTGTGCCGAAAGATGATCAATGAGGAGCTAACAACTCTGCTCCCAGGGAGTTATCACAGTGAATTTGGTGTATGGAAAACCAAAGCTCTTCCATGCTCATTCCAACTTCAGTTTTAAGGGAATTTTGACTTTGTTGCTGTGATATGTAAGCCTCCCCTTAACTCCACTGGCAAATGCTTTGATATAGAAAATAAGTAGCAGGCAATGAGTTTCACACGCTTACCTTGAACTTTAATGAGCGGCGATTTCCCCTCTGGTTTCTGAAATTAGGCGTGTCACATGCTTTAACACAATCAGCTTGTCCTAACACCATGGCAATAACTCTATGTGCCTGCGGATATGAAAGAGATTGCGTTATCGGTCTAGTATTCATCATCAATAAAACACCAAGCAAATGTGTGGTCAGCATTTTAAAGTGTGAAAATATGTACAACTATTATGTATCAATAAAGTATACTTTAAAGAAAGAAAAATAAAGTTATGTGTACTGGCAATGAGAATACCATCATGCCTAGGAGTTACTAAGTACCAAAATGATGACTGATAATGGTGTTTAAATATTTTGTTAAAAACTATTCTCTAATTTTCAAAACATTGAGGCCAATCTGAAAGCCCACTTATTTCACCAGCCAATCTAGTTATATTGAGTATAGTAGGAAGTATATTATTCTTGGCAAAAGAAAAAAAGACTGATTAAAATCTCAGATAATCAGACAAAATAACTTGGCTTCTAAGTGTTGTTAGTCACTTCCTGACAATCCAACATTTCCGAGTGGGATTCAAGTTTTCACAGGAAATGTAAACTCAGCATTTCTACCATTTTCTTCGTGTAAATACAGAAGCAATAAAGGAGAAGAAGAAAAATGTTTTTCTTTAATTCATTTTAGTAAAACAAGAAGAAAGTTAAAACCCCAGACCTCAGTGTTAAAATGACTACAAATGTCAGTGGAGATTGATCAGGGTGTGTTGCAGAGGAGACAGAGGTAAACAAACACCACGGGGATCCCACAGCAGTTGGAGATTTGCCAAAGAGCAGCAGAAGCACGCTTCCCAAATACAAGGGGCGCAGCCAGAGGCACACAACTTGAATCATGTGTTTGCAAGAATAGCAGTCAGGGTGAACCAGCTTCAGCAGAAGCCTCCTGCACCCAATTAGGTTCCAGAAGCAGAAAAGGTGAATTAAATGAATTATATTTGCAGGCATTATTCTGTCTTTATAGCATCGAGAAAAGGAGAAATTTAAGTTGTTATCAAAGAAATTTGAAAAACTAGCCTCTGTTGGCTGAGAAACAAAAGCTAAAGAAACGTATATGTGGCTGGGAACGGTGGCTCACGCCTGTAATTCCAGCACTTTGGGAGGCCAAGGCTGGCGGATCACCTGAGGTCGGGAGTTTGAGACCAACCTGACCAACATAGGAAACCCCGTCTCTACTAAAAATACAAAAATCAGCCGGGTGTGGTGGCAGGTGCCTGTAGTCGCAGCTACTCAGGAGGGCGAGGCAGGAGAATCGCTTGAACCCAGGAGGTGGAGGGTGCAGTAAGTCTAGACTGCACGACTGCACTCCAGCCTGGGCGACAGAGCAAGACTCCATCTCAAAAATATATATATATATTCCAAGGACCAGTAAGCACATGAAAATTGTTCAGCCTCATTAGTCATCAGGAAAATGCAAAATAAAACCACAATGTGATACCACCGTACACCCACCAGATGACAAAAATTGAAGACTGACAATACCAAATGACGCTGAGGAATTGGGGCAACTCAAATCTCATGAATGCATGTTGGCAGGAGTGTAAAATGGTACAACCAGTTTGGAAAAAAGTCCAAGTTTCTTCAAAAGCTGAAAACCAACCCCATGACCCATTGTATCAGGATGTTCTTGCATTGCTAGGAAGAAACACCTGCCACTGGTAATTTATAAGAAAAGAGGTTCAGCTGGCACACAGTTCTGCAGGCTGTACAGGAAGCATAGCTCCAGCATCTGCTTCTGGGGAAGCCTCAGGGGGCTTTGACTCATGGTGGAAGGTAAAGCAGGAGCATGCACAACACATGACCAGAGCAAGGAAAGGGGAGTGGGGGTGGAGCAGGTGCCACACACTTATAACCAACCAGATCCAACAATAACTCACTATTATGAAGACAGCACCAAGATATGGAGGATCCGCCCCCATGATCCAAACAACTCCCACCAGGCCCCACCTCCAGCATCAAGGATTACAAATCAATATGAGGTCTGGGCGGGGACACATATCCAAACTATATCATCCAGCAGTTCCACTCATAGGTATTTGCCCCATCCCATGCCAAGGAAAAGGGAAAACAAAACATACGGGACCACAAAAAAGAGCTGTGCAAGAATGTTCATAACAGCTTTATTCAGAAGCACCAAAACCTGCAAACAACCCAGGTGTTGGTTAATAGGAACACAGAGAAACCAAACATAGGATAGTCATGTAATGGAATAGCACTCACCAGTGAAAAGCAACAACATGGAGAAGTCTCCAAAAACATTATGCTTAGTGAATGAAAGAAGGCATCCACAGAAAGAGTGCATACCACACAAAGTTCTAGAACAAATAGCTCATCTATGGTGGTAAAAGGTCAGAGCAGTGATAGGCTCTGAGGGAGTGGGCATAAGGATTAACTGGCAAGAGGCATGAGGAAAACTTCCAGGGTGATGGTAATGTTCTGTATTTTAATAAGCATTACACAAGTGTATGCTTTTGTCCAAACCCAGTGAATGTGCACTTAAGATTTGTGCATTTCACTGCATGTAAATTTAAGGTGAAAATGAAAAATACTACAAATATTAAACTCTAGTTCGTGATGTGCATGCTGAAGTATTTAGTGGGATGTACACTGGTATCTCCAATTTACTTTGAAACGCGTCAGAAACTAAGATGGATTAGTGTATACAGGGCCGAATAGATGGATAGATACATGTTAAAGGAAGGTTAGTAAAATGTTAATGATAGAATCTAGGTGGTGTGTAATGGGTGCTCACTGTAAAATTCTTTCAACATTTCCATACACTTAAAAATCTGTATAATAAAATGTTGGAAAAAGTCTGAAGAAACTAAAACAGTAATGAAGGAAGACTAGCCCTGTATATAGCATGCCGAAACATAAATAAAACCTTAATATTTAACTTAAGTATAAAGAAAGATCAATGGAACATAGTAGAAAATTCAGAAATAGAATCTCCAATATGGAAATGTAGTATATGTTATATGTGGCAACTCAGGTCAGAAGAGAAGAAATGGATTGTTAAATAATTTTGAGAGAAATGAGCTGCCTTTTGGAAGAATATATTTGGTTCTATGCCTCACACCTTATGCTAGGGTAACTTCCCAATTGATCAAATATTTACATATATATAAATATGTAGAATTCAGTGATAAATAAAAGAAACCATGGGATAATTCTTCTGTTAATACTAAGCAGGGAAAGTACTTTCAACTATGACCCAAATGCCAGACATGATAACAGACTAATGAACTCAACCACAAAAACGTCAGAACTCTTCAAGCAAAACCACAATAAGCAAACTAAAAAGACAGATGGCAAACTGGGGGAAGATTGTGAGATCTCATAAAGTTAATTTCTCTAATAAATAAGTAGCTTATAGCTACAATGAAAAAAAAAGATGGAAAACAATACGAACAAATAATTCAACAGAAGACAAATGGTTTTTAGTCCCATACAAATATCCTCAACTACAAACAATAATGGAAAAAATGGATTGCCATGTAGTTTTAACTTGCATTTTATTGGAAGTTAAAAAAAAAGCTGCAATGTATAATTCACTTTAAAAGGAGAGAAAGAAAACACACACACACGCGCGCATATACATAACAACACATAAAAATGTGCTCGTAGATATTTTTAAAAGCTCCAGAACATGCATTGCTTGTTCAGGGTGACAGGGAGGTTTTTTAACAGCTTATCCTTTTATACTTTTTAAATTTTGAACCATGTAAATGGAATACCTAATTTTAAAAATTAGATTTAAAAAAGTGAGAATAATTATATTGCAAACAAAGGCAGCAGCGTGGGAGGCAGCCCAAACTCCAGCCCAACTCTGCTACTAATTAACTGGGTGAACTTGGGCCAGTCTCTTGGAATCATTGACTATTCTGGCTGCAAAGAATCTCAGAAATATTCTCATTCCACACATGTTTTATGGAATAGGAAACAGAAGCACAGAATAAATTAAATGACTTAGCCAATGTCACATGCAGTCAGTTTACTGCAGAGCCAACAAAAGCTGTTGATGTGTCAATTTCTTCTTAGATAAGACGGGAGTACTGCCATTAAGAAAAGGCAAGCTGCAGAGATGGGGAGAAAATATTTGCAAATCACATAACTGACAAAGGACTTATATCCAGAATGTATGTTTTTAACTCTCAAAACTCAACAATAGGAACAAAATAAAACCTAAAACTGCTTAAGATCATTAGCCATCAGGGATATTCAGATTCCTAAAACCACAGTGAGATACTACTGTGCATTTATTAGAATGGCTAAAACTTTAATTTAAAAAGCCTGACAATACCAGATTGGAAAGGATATGGAGTAACTAGAACTCTCATGCATTGCTGGTATACAAAATGCAAAATGGTACAACCACTTTAGAAAACAGTTTGGCACTCTCTCATGAAGTTAAACATATACTTAGCCAATACCACATAACCCAGTAATACCACTCCTAGGTACTTATCCAAGAGAAATAAAAAATTGCGTTTACACAAAAACTTGTACATAAATGTTTACAGCAGTTTTTAGTCTCCAAAAGCTAGAAACAATCCAAATGTTAATCAACTGTAGTACATCCATGCAATACACTATTATGCATCCATACAATGGAATATTATGCAGTCATAAAAAAGGAACAAACGTTTGATGCATGCATCAAACTGAGTGGATCTCAAAGGCACAATGCTGAGTGAAAGCAACCAACTTCAAAAACCTCCATAGTGCATGATTCCATGTATATGATGTTCTGGGAAAAGGCAGAATTGAAGGAATGGAAAACAGATCAGAGATTGCTAAGGACTGGGCAGGGAGAGAGGCTGACTAAAAAGGGGGAGCATGAGGAAATTTTAGAAGATATTGGAACTGCTCTGTGTCATCACTGTAGTGTTGGATACACGAATCTATGCGTTTTTAAAACCCACAGAATTGTGTACCACCAAACGCAGATTTTACAGCATGCAAATTTAAATATAAATTTTTTCCAGCTTTCTTGAGGTATAATTGACAAATAAAAAGTGTATATATTTAAGGTGTACAATGTGGTGTTTTCATATACATTGTGAAACATTAGCTACCATAAAACTGATTAACATATCCATCACTTTGAAGACTGAAGTCATCAATCAGAGATCTCTGTGATCCTTTCCAGTTCTAGGAACATAAAGATTCTTTCACTTTCTGTGGCCGGGCACAGTGACTCACACCTGTAATCCCAGCACTTTGGGAGGCTGAGGTGGGTGGATCACCTGAGGTTGGGAGTTCGAGACCAGCCTGACCAACATGGAGAAACCCTGTCTCTACTAAAAATACAAAAAAAAATTAGCCGGGCATAGTGGCGCATGCCTGTAATCCTAGCTATTTGGGAGGCTGAGGCAGGAGAATTGCTTGAACCCGGGAAGCTAAGGTTGTGGTGAGCCAAGATCAGGCCATTGCCCTCCAGCCTGGACAACAAGAGCAAAACTCTGTCTCAAAATAAAAGATTCTTTCAGTTTTAAAAAACAAATAACAATTAATTCCCAAGGACTAGAACAGGTTTGTATTACATGTGACACAAAAAATCTTATAATTTTTCTTTAGGAAAGATAAATCTGAATAACTATGAAATTCATAATACAATGACAATGCAGAGAGACAGAAAATCCTGAAAGGAGTGTAAAAATAATGTCTTGGAATTTCATCTCCTTGACAATTCAGCTAGGTTTCAGGCCCATGTGAAGGTGCTAAGTTAATAGAAAAATAGACAAGCTCTATTTTTCCGGGTATTTCTAGTATCTCACTGTTTAAAGTGTTTGCTGGATCACATTTGTGAGAAACTTCTTTAGTTTAAAATGAAATGCAGGGTTATAAACACCATCCTTATGTATCCTTTTTCTCCCTCAGAAGGGCTTGTTTCTGTGACAGTCTGACTGTCAGAAAGACATGATCCTTCAAAATTATCGCTGTTTAGCTGTTACAATCTCTTTTTGCGGCAAAAGAGCTTGCGAGTAAAAATCTCTCGTGTAGGTTTTTTGCATGTTTGGGCCTGGTTGGGGTGAGTGTACTCCTTTGAGTAATGATGATGTAAGCTATAACCTCTATTTGAAAAGTTTTAAACAAAACAAGACCATAAATACTGTCTTAGTCCATCTGTGCTTCCGTAACAGCATACCTGAGGCTAGGTAATTTATAAATAATACAAGTTTATTTATTATGGTTCTGGAGGCTGGGAAGTCCAAGATCAAGGCACCAATAGGTTCAGCATCTGGTGAGGGCTGCTCTCTGCTTCCAAGATGGTGCCTTGTTGCTGTACCCTTTGGAGGGGAGGTTCACTGTGTCCTTATATGCCAGAAAGGATGTAAGAGCAAGAGAGTGCTTCTTCAACCGTGAGCCCTTTAAAAGGGTGCTAATCCCGTCCGTGAGGGTGAAGCCCTTGTGACTTGCTTCCCAAAAGCCACACCTCTTAATACCTTTGCATTGAGGATTAAGTTTCAACTTAAATTTTAAAGAGGATACCTTTATTCAAACCATAGCAATACCCCTACATACGCAATTCTGGTGGCAATGTCAGAGGTTCAAGGGCTTTCTGAGTCCTGTGAATTTCAGGATTCCAGGCATATAGAACACCAGCTCCTGAGGGAAACCCTTGGTTCAAACCCTTGCACTGCTATTTAACAGCTGTATGACCTTGGGCATGTATTTATCCTTTCTCTGCCTTTGTTTGCTCATCCACAAAGAGCAAATAATAGTACTGCTAGGGGCTGGATGTAGTGGCTCACACCTGTAATCCCAGCACTTTGTGAGGCTGAGGTGGGAGGATCCCTGAGACCAGGAGTTTCAGATCAGCCTGGGCAACATAGCCAGACTCCATGTCTACAAAAACATTTTAAAAATTAGCTGGCTGTGGTGGCACATGCCTGTAGTCACAGCTACTTGGGAGACTGAGGCAGGAGGATAGCTTGAGCCCAGGAGTTTGAGGCTGCAATTAGCCATGATCATACCTCTACACTCCAGCCTGGGTGATAGAGCAAGATCCTGACTCTTAAAAAAAAGTGCTACTAGGATTTAATCATGCCTTGTCACTGGAAAGCCTCAATAAATATCACCTAGACGGTGAAAGAAAAATTGACTGATGCCATTTTCCAAGGCTTCTAAGTCAGCCTCCTTAGAAATTTGGATTCTATAGAGTATCGTCAAAGTGTCATCTGCAATCCACTGAAGTCAACTAAAGTGCCTCCTGTTGGGAGATCCAGAAATGCAATGTTATCAAAGAAAATTATGTGCAATTCCATAGAGTTTCATTTTCTAATGTATGACTAAGAACTACAACTGGTAATTGACTGAGTTATTAAGAGTTACCAAACGAAAATTAGCACATTACTTGATTTTATGCAAGACTCTAATTAGTTTTCTACTCAGACTCTGCTGCCAAACAACCCACGGCAATATCACAAGATACTTGCATCTCATGCCTACAGATACTTGGCATCTTCTAGACTGGAAGAAGGATGTTATCACAGCATCATCAGCATTGTCTTGACTGAAGGATGGTTTTTATTGTTGCTACTCTTAACTTTGATGATTTATATTTTATAATTGGTTTCATCATTATCAGTTTTGTTTACTGAGAGTCATTCAATGAACCTGAGGACAACAACAATAGTATCAATCATATTTTGGCCTATAATTTTCCAACGATTTGGTTTTAAGTTGTACATATATAACATGGTTCCAATGGGAATCATTCAAATTCTGATGGCTGTAGTAGATATGCACATAACCCCCCAAAATATTATCATATTCTCACTATTGGCACCCAGTGTTTGGTCTTTAGGGGGAAGGGGTGGGGTTGCTGGTTGGTTTGCTCACTATTGGAAAGTAAGAGTTGGCAGTAGAGATGAGAGAATGAATATAGTCTATTTTTTCCATCAAAGTAGACCATAGTAAAACATGCGTGCACACACACACACACAACTAAGAATCACTAGGTAGCTAAATTTGAAATTAGATATCAATACTTCTCACTTTCCAGACCCTAAGGAAGTGAGTAAACTTCTCTGAATTTATCTAAGAAATCCAGACATTTACCTGGCCTCCTACAGAAACAAACTTTTTCGTAAAGAGTAATTTGGTAAACACACTGGGCTTTGGGAGCCCCAGGGTCTCTGTCACAACCACTCAACTCTGCCGAAGTCTTGTGAAAGCAGACATGGACAGTACAAAAACAACTAGCATGACTATGTCCCAATAAAGTTTTATTTACAGAAACAGGTGACAGCTCCCCTGGCTGTAGTTTTCTGAACTCTGCCATACACCATTGTGAAAATAACATGGCAAAATTCTGGTGATGATATTATTGCTATCATCTTTATCATCACCATCATCAATGCTCTTCACTGTTTAGAAAGCACTCCCATTTGACCCTCTCAATCACAGAGGCAGGAGCAAACACTACTCAGGACGTTTTATAACTAAGGAAGGCAAGTTCACAAGAAGCTAAGGCTTCAGTCACGGGGTGGGTGGATGTACTGAGAGCAGCCTTCAGCTTCCCTGACCATTAGGCGTCTCCTCTGTGTCACTCAGAGACCTTGGGAAGCCTCGGCCCATTGTACATCTATTTGTAAGGCATAGTTTTCATGTCATTACACTGTCCTCACTACTCCCAGAGAGAAGGTAAACCTTCTCATTACTGAGGTATAAAAAATGCTATGGGAAAATAGAATAACTTTTATTTATATTATTATAAGCTTTTAAAATGATTTTGCCTGAATAGGCTATATTCCTCTTTTCTGTCTGATTATTACCATTTTATTTCCCAGTTGTAAAAATATATGTTTGCCATTTGTTTGAAGAACAATGCCGCTCTCTCCAATTCATCACACAGCTCTGATCTTAGCAATTCTCACAGCTCATCAGGAAAATGATTGCCTGATTAAACAGGCGTGACTAAGCCACAGCATCCTCAGAACGTGCATGGAGCCCTTGGCCCTGAATGCATCTTACTCCGGCAACGCCAAGCATCGCCTGATGCACAGTACAAAGAGCAAGACCAAAGGGGAGTTTTCAAAAGAAGAAAATCATGTATTTTATCACCAGCAGCATTTGTAAAAGCTATTTTCCAAGTAATTAAGTGAATTGATTTTGGGAAGGCAATATGATTCTTTCAGCCTGATGATTCAACAAAACGAAAACCTTCAGAGGGAGAAAAAAATGATCAGGTAATCTTTCTCCTGACCACGATTCATCCTGTGTTATCTCAGGGCTCCACTGAAGGGCTTGTTGTGCACAAAATGCCCTCTAATAATTTCTTTTTAAACATTCATTGTGAAATTAGCAAAGCAGCAGTCGACAGCTGAGTCTTATAACCTAGAGTTCAATACTGAGAAGTGGGGTTGAGTTGAATCCTATCTCTGCTACAGAGAAAACATCCATACTCCACTCATTGTGACTTCAGATGCAAACTGCTTATATTTTAAGACTCAGTTTCTCCATCTTTTAAATGGGACAAAATAGAAACTGCCTTATGTGGTTAACGTATAGATATGCAGTTGACCCTGAGAGAGGAGAGGGGCTGGAGAGTGAGTTAATAATCAATCATGCTTACATGACGAAGCCTCCTTACAAACTCCTAAACTAAAGGGTTGGGAGAGCTTCTGGGCTACTGAAGTCATGGAAGAGCTGGGAGAGTGGCACTCCTGGAGAGAGCACGAAGCTCCACACCCTTTCCCCACACCTCGCCCTGTGTGTCTCTTCCATCTGACTGTTGATCTGTATCCTTTGTAATATCCTTTTTTTATAAACCAGTAAACATAAGTAAATGTTTCCCTGAGTGTTGTGAGCCATTATACCAAATTATCAAACATGACGAGGTGATTGGAGGAACCTCTAATTTATAGCCAGTGGGTCAGAAGCACAGGTGACAACCTGGGGCTTATAATTGTCATCTGATGTTGGGGAAAGTCTTGTGGAACTCAGCCCTTAACCTGTGGGGTCTGTGTCAACTACGGGCAGTTAGTGTCATAATAGAGTAATAGAACACCCCACTGGCCCACTGGTGTCCACCAAGAATTGGAGAATTGGTTGCTGCAGGGAAAAAACCCACACATTGGTATCAGAAGTTGCATGAGTGTCAAGAAAACAGAATTCTTCTTTTACTGTCAATTCTCTGAACTGTCCATCCACTTTCTCCTTGAACTTCTGCAATCTGATATCATCAAAGAATTGTCTTGATACTCATTTTGTTCAGAACCACTCATATTTTTTGTCACTGACCAACTTACCTTGCTATCTTACTGGTTTTGAACTCTGAGCATTTCTTGTCAGCTGAGTTCTGCTGTTATGTCTGAATGTGTCCCCCAAAATTCATAGGCTGGAAACTTAATCCCCAATGCAACAGTGTCAGGGAGGGGGAGCTTTTGGCAGGTGTTTAGGTCATGGGGGCTCCACCCTCATGAGTGGATTAATGCTGCTATGAAAAGGGCTTTGGCTAAAGCAATTGCGACAAAAACAAAAATTAACAAATGAGACCTAATTAAACTAAAGAGCTTCTACACAGCAAAAGAAACGATCAACAAAGTAAATAGACAATCTACAGAATGGGAGAAAATATTTGCAAACTATGCATCTGGCAAAAGTCTAATATCCAGAATCTTTAAAGAACCTAAACATATTAACAAGCAAAAAACAAACAGCCCCATCAAAAAATGGACAAAGGACATGAACACTTGTAAAAAGAAGATATACATGCAGGCAGGCAATAAGCATATAAAAAAAAATGCTCAACATCACTAATCATTAGAGAAATGCAAATCAAAACCACAATGAGATAGCATCTCATACCAGTAAGAATGGCTACTATTAAAAAGTCAAAAAAATAATAGATGCTGATCAGGTGCGGTGGCTCAAGCCTGTAATCCCAGCACTTTGGGAGGCCAAGGCAGGTAGATCACTTGAGGTAAGGAGTTCAAGACCAGCCTGGCCAACATTGTGAAACATCATCTCTACTAAAAATGCAAACATTAGCTGGGCGTGGTGGCGGGAGCCTGTAATCCCAGCTACTTGGAAAGCTGAGGCAGGAGAATTGCTTAAATCCGGGAGGTAGAGGTTGCAGTGAGCTGAGATTATGCCACTGCATTTCAGTCTGGGTGACAGAGCGAGACCTCGTCTCAAAAAATAAATAAATAAAAAATAAGGGATGCTGGCGAGGTTACAGAGAAAAGAGAGTGCTTATTACTGGTGTTAAATTACTTCAGCCATTGTGAAAAGTAGCGTGGCAATTTCTCAAAGAACTTAAAACAGAATTACCATTTGACCCAGGAATCCCATTATTGGGTATATTTCCAAAGGAATACAAATCATTCTACCATAAAGACACATGCATGTGTATGTTCATTGCAGCACTATTCACAATAGCAAAGACATGGAGTTAACCTAAATGCCCATCAACAGTAGACTGGATAAAGAAAATATACATCATGGAATACTATAAAACCATAAAGAAGAATGAGATCATGTCCTTTGCAGCAACATGGTTGGAGCTAGAGGCCATTATTCTAAGTGAACTAACACAGGAACAGAAAACCAAATACTGCATGTTCTCACTTATAAGTGGAAGCTAAATGATTAGAACACATGGACATGAAGAAGGGAACAATAGGCACCAGGGACTGGGTGTGGTGGCTCACATCTGTAATCCCAGTACTTTGGGAGGCTGAGATGGGCAGATCATCTGAGATCAGGAGTTCAAGACCAGCTTGGCCAACATGGCAAAACCCCATCTCTAATAAAAATACAAAAATCAGCTGGGTGTGGTGGCACATGCCTGTAGTTCCCGCTACTTGGGGGGCTGAGGCATGAGAATCATTTGAATCCAGGAGGCATAGTTGCCGTGAGCCGAGATTGCTCCACTGCACTCCAGCCTGGGTAACAGAGCAAGACCCTGTCTAAAAAAAAAAAAAAAAAGACACCAGGGCCTACTTGAGGGTGGAAGATGAGAAGAGAGAGAGGATTGAAAAACTACTTATCAGGTACTATTATCTAGGCAATGAAGTAATTTTGTACACCAATCCCCCATGACACGCAATTTACCTGTATAACAAACTTGCATGTGTACCCCTGAACCTAAACTAAAAGTAAAAAGAAATCACACCTGAAAAGGGGCTGCTTTGGGGAGTGGGTTCACTCTTCCACTCTCTGCCATATGAAGACAGACTTCCTCTCTTGCTTTTCCACCTTCCATTGTGTGATGACACACTAAGAAGGCCCACACAAGATGCCAGCACCTTGATCTTGGACTTCCCAGCCTCCAGAACTGTAAGAAATAAATTTTTGCTCTTTATAAACTACTCAGCCTGTGGTATCCTGTTATAGGAGCACCAAACAGACTAAAACACCTGCCTTAAAAAGTATTTGTTATTTATTTATTCATCCTCCTCAGGTTTTTTAATAAGAAATTTTTTGATATCTAGTGCATTATATTGCCAAAACTAAAATCAAAATCAAGTTAAATAAGAAATTAAAATGTCTCTACTAATGACCCATCTGCTTTCTGATCTTACTTCTATTTCTCCACGTTTCCCCAAAACAGAAAGTCTCCTAAGTGGCCCCATGGTCACTCAGGATCACTTTTATTCTCAGAATCCAAATTTCTTCCCTGCCTAGAATTTCTGCTTTCTTTCCTTCCACCTAGCCCAGGGTTTCTCATCCTCAGCGCTACTGACATTTTGTTTTGTTTTGTTTTTGTTTTGAGACAGAGTCTTGCTTTGTCGCCCAGGCTGGAGTGCAGTGGTGTGGTCTCGGCTCACTGCAAGCTCCCCCTCCCAGGTTCATGCCGTTCTCCTGCCTCAGCCTCCCGAGTAGCTGAGACTACAGGTGCCCGCCACCACACCTGGCCAATTTTTTGTGTTTTTGGTAGAGATGGGGTTTCACCTTGTTAGGCAGGATAGTCTTGACCTCCTGACCTCATGATTTGCCCTCCTTGGCCTCCCAAAGTGCTGGGATTACTGGCGTGAGTCACTGCACCCAGCCCCACTACTGACATTTTTGCAGGAGAATTCTTTGTTGAGTGAGAGGAAGCTGTCCTGTGTATTGCAGGATGTTGAGCAGTGTCCCTGGCCTCTATCCACTGGATTCCAGCAGCACCATTCCTAGTTGTGGCAAACATAAATATCTCCAGGCGCTGCCAAGTAGCCCCTGGAGGGTAAAATGGCCACTGGCTGAGAGCCACAGTATTCATGTGCAATATTATCAATAATATAATAGTCATTAATATTAATAATAATTAATGTGCAATATATTCTAACCTAAGAGGTCAAAAGGTACAAATTAGCACTATAGCACTGCATATATTACTGTCCTATTATTCCATGTTTTTCCAAATTCACTTGTGTTTCTTAACTCACCTAGCATAGCATGAGGCACAGAGCAGGGACTCAATAATATTTATGTGCTGTGACCAAAGGGAAAATGTCAATTCTAGGCTTTTAGAAAATTTGGTCAAAAGACTCCGTGTGTGTACACTGGCAGAGACAACTCAGTCAGTGGGCACAGGAATGTGAGAACATTCATATTAGTTGTATGATTAAAACTAAATCTGCTGGTGACTCACGCCTGTAATCCCAACACTTTGGGAGGCCAAGGTGGGCTGATCACGTGAGGCCAGGAGTTCAAAACAAGCCTGGCCAACATGGCAAAACCCCATTTCTAGTAAAATTACAAAAATTAGCTGGGCATGTTGACACACACCTATAATCCCAGCTACTCAGGAGCCTGAGATAGGAGAATCACTTGAATCTGGGAGGCGGAGGTTGCAGTGAGCTGAGATCACTCCATTGCACTCCAGCCTGGGTGACAGCGAGACTCCATCTCAAAAAAAAAACAAACCTAAATCTGCTAAGTGATCATATCCTATAGTGAGCTTTAAACCACCCATTTTAATAATTTAATGATTCTAAAATTGCAAATTAATAAATTATATTCGATCCACTTGAGAAACTGATTTGCTGGCTTTTAGACTTTAATCAAATTTTAAATAGCATTCCAAAGTGTTAGAAATATTTCTTCTCTTTTTTGCAAAGAAGACAAATTGGCTGATGAAAATCAGTGGCTTTAGGTCACCCAGGAGCAATTAATCAACAGATATTTGAATAAACGTCATTAAATGACAACACATAAAATGTGATTAAGACATAATGATTATCGGTAATCATAAGAGTGAATAAATGGTTTTAAAATGTCAGTTTATGACATTCAGTTATATTGTAAGAACAATTCTTTGATGCATTTTCTGTTTGTATCTATATTTATACTGGCAATATAAATTTGACATTAGATAATGCCTGACATATCTTAATATTTAAACAGACAATTATGCTTATCAATGTTTTCATTTAAACTAATTCACACCTTTTGAAACATTGCTGAATATGTGATTATACTTCTCTTTTAACTTTTGTTTATAAATTAGAGGGCATTATTCCTTAGCATTAGATTTGAAATACTTTTGTTAGTCTCAAATATTTCCAGTAGTTCTCATCGTTTTAAAAAGTTACTTTCTCAGTACCGATCTCGTAAATGTTAGCAGGTTTTTGAGGCATTTGAGTTGCAAGGACTTACATCTTAGTATAAATCCATCATGGCTAAATTCTTCATTCTTCCTCAAGTGTCCACACAATATCCAACATCTTGATGTAAAGTGAAAACGTTAATCATCACTCAGTCAGTTCCATGTATCTACATGTTTGGCGCCACAGACAAAACATGATTGCCAGAAGTTTTCCTTCTCCCTTTGCCCCAATGCTCCAGTGTCACACTGATACAGCAAAGGAAGAAGATGGTATTATGGGAGAGGAGAAAAATGAAGCTAATCTTATTTGTGAGACATCTTGCAGTTATGTGAGCACCAAAGAAAAGGAGACATCCAAAATCATGCACAATTCTATCACCAAAGGAAGAATTCAAGGTGATATTTCCTTCTTAGTGTCCCATGACTGACTTACTCACACACCTCTTTTATCCCAGGCCACCACCATGCTCTGATAAATTGTCTGCATTGGGTTGTGGCTTTTCTCTTGTTGTGAGCCTGTTTTTCTATGACCGTGTTTGAAATGAGCTCTAGAATCCCATCAGCAAGTCTAGTTTGGATGAGATCTATCCTAGCTGTCCTTTCAAAAGTTGAAATTCATGAGCATCCCTAGATCTGTGTGCATCTGATTCATATTTTAGGTTGGTGCAAAAGTAATTGTGGGTTTTGTCATTACTTTTAATCGGGTTTAGAAATAATTTAAGATCCTTTAAACCCTTTGTTTTGGGACCAAGGTAGACTCAGGGTCTTACCAACAAAGTTGTTCTAAATTTCTGTTTTCTTAGGCACTGCTCAAAAAAATTAAGAAGGGTGAATCTCTTTGCCTGAGAGTCAACAGGACCTACGGTGGAAACAGCGAAGCAGGGTTAAATGGAAAGGGCACAGAGCCCCACCCTCATGCACAGGTACCCGTTCTGATTCACCCAGTACTCAGTGCGCAGTTCACGGCAACATGAGTGCCTGCTCATAGCTGTAAAAATAAGAGAGAACATGGGTAAACAGCTGATTGATATCTGTAGTTAGTTTGCATGCAGCAAAAGTAAGCTGGTAGAGGGAAAACAGCAAAAGTGGACATTCTCACAATTGGATTCAAAAGGATTTTGTTTTAATTTGCAATATGAGACATGAGTTCCTTTAAAGATTTTACATAGGTAAGTAGATAGCTAGATAAATTGATAGATTAGATAGATAAATAAGCATATTGGATGGATGGATGGATGGATGGATGGATGGATGGATGGATGGATACTGAGAGAGACCAACTTGCAACCTCTGAAAGAACCAAACCACTCTGGTCTTCCTAATGCTGTCTTCCTCACCTGAAATGCACTCCCTTCACTCTTCCTACCTGCTCAGAGCCTATTCATCATTTAAGTCTTGGACTGATGAGCAAAGAGGAAGAACAATAGTGCCAACTCAGAAATAAGATTAAGTTTCAGCACTTCTTTTAAATTACATAATTTCACTAAATAAATTCCTGCTGCTCCTCTATGGCTGTTATATAAAATCCTGTCATTCTAAGCTATCTTTGACCTGGCTGGTTCCATCATATCTTCCCTTCCATGCCACCCTCTACCTAAGACAACCCTTCCAACCGGGGGTGGTGACCACCTTGCTGCAACATCCACCACTCTCACCTGCACATGGTTATCTCCAACAAAGGTATCACTGGATGGCTGCTAGGGTGGTTAAGAAAACACAGTTTTGAAGCCAGAATACCCTAATTTTGGACATTAGTTTCTTTGTTTACCAACTCAGTGACTTCAGGCACATTATTTAATCTTTTGGGATCTCAGGTTCCTTAGATATAAAACATGAACCACAATAATAATTCCTACTTCATGGGGATGACGTGAGGCTTGAATTAGATTATTTATTTGAGCATCATACTTAGAAGTATCAACTACTGTGAAGGGTCTTAGATTTTAGCAAACAAGTTAGCTTACCACAGATTCAGGGATGCTGGCAGAAGACACAAAACTCCTAGGTCAGAGACAAATGACTCTACTACTCACAGCAATATCAGCAGCCAGAGTATCATCAGTTAAGATTATTCCTCCATCTCCAATTGACAAAAGGCAATGCAAAGGCCATGTGACCCCTGCACACACAGTGCATTACATTACAGGAGAGAGAAACTGAGTATATTATAATAGGCAGTACACCTGCCTGATCTTTGTCCTGGAGAGAGACATCATCTCTATAATACTGCAGAGTAAGCAAACAAATCTGCTGCATGCTCTAGACAGAGACACTATCTCATCTTCCAAACTGTAATGGACATAAACACCAAGATAGTCTGGAATAAAATGGCATTTTGTGCTACATTTGCAGGACATGCTGAAACACAGAAAACCTTTGAAGAGTTATTAATATTTCCCAATAAGAAGTCAGTAGATCTCCACTCATTTTCTTTCCTTGCTCTTGCCATTTCTCCTGCCTGGAGTTTTCTCCTTGTCCCCTTCACAGATCCAAATTCTTTGCTTCAGTCTTCCTCAGGCTTTCACCATGGCAGGACAAGAGGATCTGGTGAAGCAGGAGATTCAGTAGGACTGGGCGAACTGGGAGTACATTGAGATAATCACCAGCAACATCAAGAAAATCACAGACTTTCTCAACTCGTTTGATATGTCTCGTTCAAGATTTGCAACACTAAGGGAGAAATTGACAGCCCTTGAACAGAGAATAGAGTACACTGAAGCATGGGTGACAAAAGGTGAGATGCTCACCTAGAACAGTGCCATGCTGCTGCTGGGAAGTTGCTTTACAGAACACAGGCCATGTGAGAAAGGCCCCAGCAGCCTTCAGCTCCTTCCTTTCTCCTTACAGAGCAACAGGACTTATTCTTGTTTTTCTTTTTTCAAAAGTGTGGCCTTTGGGTTCTTCCATGTACTTCTGAGGGTGTGATGTGGTATATGAGGAAAAGTCTAGAGGAACTCTTGGAAACAACATTATGTATTTTACCTTTCCAGTAACATTTTGTAGATCTACTTGTCAATGTATTTGAGACATTCACAGCCAAAAGCCTGGGATTCTTTGTGAAGGTCCTCTCCACCCCTATCCTTCTTTCTCTCTCAGACTTTCCTTAAAGTTCTCATTGCCTCTGCACTGCTTCTGTGAACAGTCTTTGTCTTTTCCCCACCTTTGGTGGGAAGTGGGAGGCAGTCCTGGCCAAGACACTCATGCCCTGGCAATGTGGCTACCAGAGAATGTTGTTGCTAACCCGCCAGTTTCCTGTTGATTTGGGGAGGTCAAGGCCAGGTTCCCACTTGGCTTGAAGGGACATTTTCAGACATTTCTTTCTGTCACTTGGGGTGTCTATGCCTCTCAAATTTCCCTAATAAACTCCTCAACTTTATCTGACTGCTGTGATTATGGTAGGGACAGGACCTAGAGATAGGTTCACTTATTCCACAGAAATGTAATGCATGGGATTATTATTCCAACAAAACTTTCAGATGTAGCTATTTGATTCAAAGCCTAGGTGGCTTACCAGCCCAAGCCCCCATGTTTGTACTTTCAGCTGATTAGTTCATCCTGGGAATCATTTGGTCATTCAGCACATTCATCAAGTACTTACCATGTAAGCGTGTTATACTCCAATAAAAGATACAGCATTGAATCAGAGAAAAAAGCCTTTGCTTCATTCAAAGCACAAATCAAATGTCCCTTCTTTGCTTCATTCAAGCACAAATCGAATGTCCCTTCCTTGAGAGCCTTTTCCAAACACTCCAGTCATTATAAATCCCTTTGCAGAGTTCCTACTTCCATTTGTAGTCTGTCTCATAAAAACAAGTCATTTTTTGACTTGTTCAATGCTTCTCCTACTTTTTAAAAACTTTAAATTGAGGGATGTATTATAAGGGGTTGTAGTAGATGCTAGTTGTGTCCCCTTAGCCCCATGAATGACTAGCTCATTACCTGAGGGCTCTATCTAGTGACTCGAATGTGCACCTGCAGTCCTGAAGAGCTAGAGAATTAAGCTCCAACCCCAGCAGCCCTCAACCAATGGCAGATGGAAGCTGATGTATCAATGCCCCAGCTCCTTTGTTCCTTGGGTAGGTGCATGCTCTACCCTGGTTCCTAGAGTTCCTGTGGGCCATTAAGCTCCATTTATCCTCAGTGGAACTTGGCTTGATGACAGATACTTTGGTGGGTGCCCTCCCTTTCCTGTCTTATTTTCCCCCTCCCCACCCAGTGTTTTCTGAGAAGACCAGCTCCCCAAAAATCTAGTTGCACTAAATCATACAACTTTTACTCACAATTACTGTCATATCAATTACGAGCATGAAGTCCAATTCCATCATAAATATTTGAAAATCATCCTTATGTTCCCAAAGAATAAAATAATCATGATATTACAGTTATAATATCACTGAAATAATGTTTGGAGCTAAATGAATCTATGTGTGAAGGCAACAAAAATATCAGCAGCCAAGGAGATGCATTTGGCCCCAGAATGTGTCTGAAATGCTGCTTGGCATCTGAGAATGACTTAGAAGTGCCTTTCCAGCAGTCCAGCGTGGGATGGGATGTGACTAGAGGGGCTTTAAGAATACACAGAGGACACTCGAGTGCTACAGGGAAGGTGGCAAAGGTCAACTGCTTCTTTTTCAAGGACTTTACTTGCTCCCGCTCCATCCTGATATATACCCTGAGCTTTTGATGACATGACATTCTGATGGGGAACTGCCCCCAACCCTATTATTGTGGCATGATTTGTGGCTTTTTTCTTCCTGGTAGTCAAAAGTGCATAGCTGTCTTCTTGAGTCATGAGTTGTGCTGTCATCCATGCTTGTAGTAGGAGTAACAGGGGCATGTTAACTGGTGTGTATAGATACCCCCTGAGGCGTGAGAGGAGTCACGGTCCCGGGGGGATTTAGGATGGGGCCCCTTTCCTGAGGGGATCAGAGTAGCCCCAAAAGGAAACACAGCATCAAACATTTTAAAGGCACGATGACAAGGCAACAAAAACACCAGCCACCAGGATTCTGCGCAGGATCCTGTCATGCTTCCCCATCATCTCTGGATTGACACCAGGTTGCAAGGCTGTTTCTATCATCAAATACAGCGTAGAATCTATTCACTGAACAGGTCATGGAAGATAACCCATGGATTCTTTCCCCACCATTGCCCTGAAACTCACAGGAACACATGCCACCTGGCCACTGCAACCTGTCAAGAACGGGTTAGAGGAGGGAGCCTTGGCAGAGAAGCCAGCTGTTTCGCCCTGCTCTCTTACTAAATGCACTAAAGCCACTCTTGCTATAATTAGTCCCCAAAGAGAAACTAAAGTAATGGGAAAGTAGAAGCTTCCTTGCTAAGACCCTAGGGATGTCTACCAAACTCCAGTGTTACTGAACTCTAGAAAGGATATGACTCACCTTGCTCTTTCAAAGGCAATCCGTCTCTGACATATCATCTAGGAATTGTTTCTTTGATGTCTCCTGTGTCCTTTACCCTGTTGCATCTACAAAATGCATGCACACACTTTATCCAAGAAAAGACAGTTTTGAGGGATTTTTTTTAATCCTAGAAGTATTGACCTTTTCAAGTTCACTTATAAAATTAAGCAACCTAGTGTCAGATTATCTAGAAAGACACAGAAAGCAGAAGGACAATAAATCAGTGGACCTAAAATACTATTACCATTACAGTAAGGAATGTGAAATTTTAAAATAGGTAAATTCAAATGTGACCCATAAACCAGGGTCCACAGTGTACAAAACCAAAACCCTTCACACTGTAGATACTGGTCCGGGACAGGCGCACTCAAAGAGATTTGGGAAGAGTGAAGATGCCTAGGACGTAGGAAAGCTACAAAGAAAGAGACCATTCTGGGGATGAAGCTAGCTGGAGAAAATGATCACTGCATTTAACAGAATGTGGGTGTACTCTGCAAATAGGTACTATATTAAGGAATTTCAAAGGTAAAGGGTAATTAAATATCAGCTTGAGTCTTATATCTGAGCTCAATCAAGAGGGCAAAAAGGTTCCACAATCTCAGAACAGGATTCTCCTGAGTGAGAAACACATCCCCCTCTGAAGGAAAAATATTCCCTGCTGCCAGCACCACCCCCCGGTGGCAGAACTGTCCGAGTTTGAGGTCTGGAAGTCCTCATCTCCAGCAGAGAGCCACTCTATGATGGCCCTGCCCTGGCCCTCAGGCCTCCTAGGTGCGTGGGAGTGTGTGGAGGAGAGGATGATGGGGAGAGCCTGGTGGACCCCATGAAAACCACCCAAAGTCTCCTGGGTGCCAGGAAGAAAGCTTTCTCTCAACTCTATCCTGCACATGTTGGATGTTAACAACTACTATTATGCTTTCAGGGTAGCCCAATTCATACATGTACCCAACCCACCCCCATTTTTCTCCTTCACTCTAAAACTGGCACTGATGAGCTATTGTTTGACTTAGTGGTGTAGCCGAGTTCCCAGTCAACTGCTTCAACCATCCCATCCACTTGGGTCTCTGTGGTTGCTACTGGCTGATGTTCCCCAAGGCTATTTCCTCTTCTTCTGGGGCCACAGGTAGACTATGTTTCCTAGCCTCTCTTGCGGTCTCTTGTGGCTATGTCAAAAGAACAATAGTACAAGAGAAAGGTCAGTGTGGAAGAGAAAGTACCAGTGGATGGTTAAATGTTTAGTATTCTGAGCTTTACTGGCACCACAAGGAAAGAGTGTTCTTTGGATGAAAATTCTAGGAGACACAAGAGGGCTAAGCTTCACATAAGCTCACGCCTAATTCCAGTCCTGCCCCTGGCCACTCAAAGGACCTTGGGCATGTCATACTTTCTCATCAGAAACACAAGGGAATTACATTGGATGGGCTCCAAGTTTTATCCCAATATCGAAATGCCATGATGTGTCTGTGGCTTGGTTATTCCTCCTAGCCACTAGCACACGGTTGTTATTTATTCTCCTGATAATTCAATTTCAATTTGATTTTGCAGCACACTTTCACACTTCCACATCTTTTCCAAGGTGCTTCCGTATACATTGCCTTACGTCCCATCCAACAGCTCTGTAAAATAAGAAACAGAGGAGGCTGGCACCCCGTTTAGAGATGGGGAAGCTGATGTGGTAAAATCACCAACCTATCCAGAATTATAAAATATTGGAGGCAGAGCTGCAGTCAGAAGTCCACTCTCATGACTACTGGTTTTCTTCTCATTCTTGTTTATTATGTCACATTCAGTTCCTGCAAAGAATTGGTCACTAATGTTGCTTTATTAACTTAGTTCTTAAGCATTAATAATCAGGGGCATTGCAATTTATTCTATTCTCACTGTAAAATGACGCAAATGAAAAAGAAGACTTCGACTCCCAAAAATATGTTCCTAAAAACTTTCTGAGGACCATGATTTTCATTACTGAGACAAAGCTTGCATTTACACATATTATTCATAGAAGAGCTGGAGATGNCCCTGGCCACTCAAAGGACCTTGGGCATGTCATACTTTCTCATCAGAAACACAAGGGAATTACATTGGATGGGCTCCAAGTTTTATCCCAATATCGAAATGCCATGATGTGTCTGTGGCTTGGTTATTCCTCCTAGCCACTAGCACACGGTTGTTATTTATTCTCCTGATAATTCAATTTCAATTTGATTTTGCAGCACACTTTCACACTTCCACATCTTTTCCAAGGTGCTTCCGTATACATTGCCTTACGTCCCATCCAACAGCTCTGTAAAATAAGAAACAGAGGAGGCTGGCACCCCGTTTAGAGATGGGGAAGCTGATGTGGTAAAATCACCAACCTATCCAGAATTATAAAATATTGGAGGCAGAGCTGCAGTCAGAAGTCCACTCTCATGACTACTGGTTTTCTTCTCATTCTTGTTTATTATGTCACATTCAGTTCCTGCAAAGAATTGGTCACTAATGTTGCTTTATTAACTTAGTTCTTAAGCATTAATAATCAGGGGCATTGCAATTTATTCTATTCTCACTGTAAAATGACGCAAATGAAAAAGAAGACTTCGACTCCCAAAAATATGTTCCTAAAAACTTTCTGAGGACCATGATTTTCATTACTGAGACAAAGCTTGCATTTACACATATTATTCATAGAAGAGCTGGAGATGACGAGAGGTTGGGGTTCACATTAAACAAATGTGTGATATAGGTCCCAAGCCAAAGTGCCTTTTTTTTTTTCTACAAAAGAACTCAGGTCTTCATTTGGGAACATCAAAATACACATATGTGAGTCATCTCTCACATATTTCCAAACCAATGGGCACGTCACTGGGTTATGCAAGGCATGCAGTACGTTTCTATGGTAAATTGCAAACCAAGAACTTAGACTGATGTCTTCTTTTTAACCAGTTATTAAGAAAACTTCTCTGCGCACCCATTAGGAAAGCTATAATAAAAAAGACAGTAATAAACGTTGGTGAGGATGTGCAGAAATTGGGACCCTAATAGATTGCTGCTGGTGGAAATGTAAAATGGTGCAGCTGCTTTGGAAAAAGTCTGACAGTTCCTCAAAAAGTTAAACATACAGTTACCATGGAACCCAAGTATGCCACTCCTAGATATACACCCAGGAAAAATGACAGCATATGTCCCCAAAAAAACCTGTACACAAATGTTCATAGCAGCATTATTCATAATAGCCAAGAAGTGGAAACAGCCCAAATGTCCATGAACTGATGAATGAATAAACAAAATATGATCTAGCATACAGTAGAATATTATTTGTTAATAAAAAGAAGTGACATTCTGATCCATGCCACAACCTGGGAGAACCTTGAAAACATGATGCTCAGTGAAAGAACCAGACACGGGAAACCACATATTGTATGATTCCGTTTCGAGGAGAGGCCCAGAATAAGTAAATTCAGAGACAGAAAATAGCTTGGTTGGGTTGGGAGAAGGGAGGAATAGGGGTCACGGCTAATGAGTATGAGGTTTCTTTTTGGGGTGAAGAAGATATTCTGGAATTAGATTATGATAATGGTTGTGCATCTCTGTAAATAATGAAAGAATGTCAAATGCTTAGTACAATACCTAGCATATGCTTGGCATTATAAGGGATATTACAATAGTAACTTTATTACAACAATAACATAGTAATAATATTATTTTTAAAATGTTGCATAGTTACAGCTGTGAATAATCTCATGACCTCAAAGCATGAGCAAAACCTCTTTTCCTGGTTTCCTTTCATTCAAATCAACCAAGTAGGGCCCATAGGCCAAATGTGACCCCATGCCTGTTTTTATAGATGGAGTTTTATTGGCACTCATTCATGCCTCCTGGCTACATACTGCTTATGGCTGCTCCAGTGCCACAAAGGCATCATTGAATAGTTTCAACAAAGACAAATGCTTGAGGTGATCGATATCCTATAACTCTGACATGATTATGACACTGTGTATGCTTGTATCAAAATATCACGTGAACCTCATGAATATATACAATCCATATTTACCCATAATAATTAAATATAAATTATTTTTAAACCTAAATACTATCTGAACCTATACAGAGTCATTTTGCTGATCGCTCTGTTCTATGATATTCAGAATATTGTCATTTTTATCCTGAGAGAGCGCATATCACAATCCTTCGAGAGAAGCCAAGAAACAAACACATTAGCTGTGACAGGGCGCAGCGAGCACTCCCTGGGACTCACAGGGCTGGGCTTCACTCCTTCTCGTCTGTGCCCCTGGCCTTCCCCAGACACTATTGTCACACATGTGCCCACTCGGCCTGATAAGCAGGTGTTAAAAGCACAGGTCAATCAAGGAAGCCTCCATGTAGGCTAACAGCGCTATTGAGGCTTTACTCTCCTAACTCATGTGGACAGTTAGGGTTTAAAAAAACAATATTGTTGGGGGAATATGATCTGTCCCAGAATGCTAGTCATGGCTATTTGATGTCAACCTGCATTCCAGTTCCTACTGCTCCAAAAACAAAGTCAGTGTTCCATGGGTCCACATGAGTTAGAAGAGTAAAGCCTCAACAGCGCTGTTGACCTACACGAAACCTTCCTTAATTGCCTGCCGCCCCAAGCGCCCATGTCAGAAGCTGTTTTCAAAAGCGATTTTCATGTGTCCCATGTCAGGGTTGTCACCTACCACCACAGAATATGTTGCACTCTACTAACATACTGTGGGAATTGATGCCTGTGTTTTTTAAGTTGATTAGGATTTTCTTTCTTTCTTTCAAGAAGAAGGAGGAGGACAGAAGAAAGNGTTTTCAAAAGCGATTTTCATGTGTCCCATGTCAGGGTTGTCACCTACCACCACAGAATATGTTGCACTCTACTAACATACTGTGGGAATTGATGCCTGTGTTTTTTAAGTTGATTAGGATTTTTCTTTCTTTCTTTCAAGAAGAAGGAGGAGGACAGAAGAAAGAAAAAAGAAGAGAAAAGGAATAGTGAGAAGGGAGGAAAGCAGGAATGGAGAAAGGAGAGAATCAGCAAGATTGTTTCTTTACACGTCTGTCGCCCACTCCCTCATCGGGCTCCCGCCGCCGGTCCAGTGAGCTGTGCCACATTGCGTGGAAGAGAAGAGCATCGAGACGACTGCATGTAAACTTTCTTAAAGAAAAGAAAAGCAGGCGCAGAAGAACAGACGCTTTTTTGCCTTTTCCAAAGAACCAGACAATAACTCCAGATCGGCGCATCAAAATCAAAGATGACTGCAGCTTCAAAGCTTCCCGGGAAGATCAAAGGCGAAGTGTGAAGAAGGCAGGCAGGATCTTTGAGGGTAGGAGGAGGCCTTCTCGGCCTTTGTGGAACTCTGTTTCAACACACCAGAATCTCCCGAAAGTCAGCTCCCACGTTTAAAATCAGCTCTGAGCCTCGCACAGGGAGCTTTAGGGAAAGCTTCTTCACAGAAACAAAAACGAGGCATTTTAGCAATAACACAGAAATCAAGCTCTCCTGGCGGAAAGCTTCCAGGCAAACTCTTTGCCCTAACTCCCTAAAAGATTGTCTTGCCGTACCACACTCTTTTGCTCCAACCTTCCCAAGCGGTGGAAGGAAGAATAAATATTAGCCCCATGTAGCTTAAATTCTTAGAATTTGACTACCGATTTCAGTATAAGTGGTCAGAAATTGCTTCTACTTCTCTCTGCTGCTATTATAAAATATTTCTTCCTTTAACTCATGTTTGCCAGAACGCTTGTGCTATGTAATTGCAGAGATAGTCCTATAATATCCGAGTGTGGCAGTGGAATGGATTCCACATAATTAGTTGAACATAATTGAGCAATAATGTGTAGTTATGGAGGAAATTTATTGGGCTTCGCACAAAGGAAAATTTCGAGAGCAGTGACGTGTTGTTCCCGAAGTAATTGTGCAAAGCATCACCTACAGTACTGACTCTGTCTTTTCTGCTTCGGAAACATCATTAACACAGCCACCTCTACAGCAACATTCTCTACTCTGTCCTTCTCTTTCTGCAGAGTGGCCGATTTCAGAGTGGTCGTAAGGGAACAAATCAGTAACTCTCAAGATCACAGGTTGGTATTTGGCACATAATATATAGGCGTCCAATAAAAAACTATTTTCAAAATTATTTATTAAAAACTCACTAAGGCTGTTCTTTCTTAGAGAAAACACAAGACACTCATATTTCTAATATCATTATCTCCTTATCTGGATTTTTCCCATATGTAAAATAGCTGTTTCCCACTGCCTTAGGGACTGTCCAACTACATGCTCTTAAGAATAGCTCCAGATAGTTGAGCAGCACTTTCCAGCTGAATAGAAAACATCATTAGTAAAACCTAGGTCCAGATTCTGATGCCTATAAATGTTTTTCCAGTCATTTCCCACACCTTGATTCCTGCAGAATCCACAAGCCTAAGGCAACAGATGCACAGACATGCATGTGCACAAACACACATGCTGTAAATACAAAAAGCCAAAACCACCTTATAAAGTGTTTGCACTTGTTAATATATTGAATCTTGTCAAATCACATCAAGCCTTCCATTTTTTCCACACCTAAATCCCACCTACATCTATCGTTTACCCTATTTGAAAAGGCTGTGGGAAAAAAATCTGCAAATCTATAAATAAGCAAATAAGGCTATATATAAGTGTTTCTTATTTTATTTATTCATTGTGGACTGCTATACTCAAGCTAATTCTATTCAGTACACCCAAGATGCCTAAAGCATTAACTTTTTCTGAAAGGCTAAGCTGCCCCTAAACGTTTGATCCTGATGTTTGTTCCCCTNAAAAAAAAAAAAAAAAAAAACAAACAAACCCAAAACTGGCTAATTTTTAATGCAACCAGCTTCACAAAAACAGATGGTGTATGACCTGCCTAATTAGATAACACAGATAGAATCTCATTCCCTGAACAAAGCTGCCTCTTGAGTAAGCCTGCTAAATATCACGTATCCCAGCCATAAAAATGAGTCTGTCAAGTGGGTTTTTCTCCCTGAATATCATCAATCATGTTATTTCTGGTTTCTTCTCTTGTCCCTCTTATGCCTCCAGGCTCTATCTTCCTGTTTTTATCTACATTGACAAATTTGAGAAAAGATGGGCAAATGCCAAAGTTTGGCACTAACTCTTAACATGGAAATAGCTGAAAATTTGAAAACTTTCCCAAATGAACATTTTTTTCACTGCCAAGAAAGTCCCTGGGGATATATTTGTTCTCCATACTGTAGTCTTATGTGGCTAAGGGGACGGGTTTTGAATGACCACACCAAGATATCAAATCAACTCTTTAGTTCATCCCATCTCTCTGCATAAAAACACACACAAAGAGCTGTCCTAGGCCATCAATCCCCCCATCAGGGTGGGATCCAGCCATACTTGCTTATTCTCCAAGATTATCTTATGGATAATTATTGGGCTGTGTCACCAAACTCACCCCCACCAAAAACACACACATGTGCACGCACATACACACACACACATCTAATTTTCTGAAACAACAAGGTCTAAACCAATGATGAGAAGAAGAAACATTTGTCAGTAGCAGTTGTATAGACTACAGTTTTAAAGACTATAGTCTTTGGTTCCTTTCATGTCTTTTTGGAAATAGCTAGAAATGAAGGTGGCGGAGGAGTCTATTTCTGGGCCACTAACACCTTCAATCCTGAATCTTTCATGACACAAAGAGAAACATTGAAAATATAGCTGCAGCAAGAATTTAATGGAATTCCTAGGTGAGGGACTCTGGATACAGTGTGTAGGTTTATTTTTCCAGTTTTAATCTGGAAGAAAGGGAATGGCTTGTTTCCTCCATTGGTTAACATTGATGAATCCTTCTGTCTCCAGATTAGTTTCCCTATTGAGACTGGAGCACATGGAAGGCCTACAACTTGTTTTCATCCTTTTATCCCCGACTCTTGGAAGAGTGCTAAGCAGAGGGGGTGCTTCATGATTGCTTCTTTCTATAAGTGTGGTGTTTACGGATGCCTTGGGACCCGGCATGGCTTCACTGTGCATCCTTTTTTCACACACACAAACACTGGGATCACGACTGCCCTCCTCCAGCTGCTGCTCTCAGTTACACAAGCACTGAGATCCCTGCCTTCCTCCAGCTGCTGCTCTTATTTACACAAACATCGAGGTCACCGCCCTCCTCTAGCTATTGTTCCCTGGGCCATACAATCATCCACGTTCAGGGTTTAATTTTACTAGGTGATAAAAATGGATTCCAATGCCTGTCTGGGGATGCAGTTTGACCCATTTTGTCAAGTCTCTGTGACTGTGTTCATTAAATTCATGCATGATCACCATTCAGCAATGTTCCAGTAAGATCTAGGGAGGGAGCTACCACAGCAGTGTCACAGTTTCCAAAGGTCCCCGCATCTCCACAGAAACACAGACAGAACGAGCAGCTGGTAAAACCACACATGCAGCAGATTCACAGCAAAATCAGGTGAAGAGCAACCTGCAAGGCTTGCAGGATCAGTGTCTGTGTGGGAGGAAGTAGGGAAACATCAGGGATTCTGGCAGACCCGGAAACAGAAGAACCTGGAAACAGCAATAGGCTTGTGCTGGAAAGCATAGTGGGCCCATGTGAGAATAGCAGTGGAAATCAAGAGGAGTCTCGTTGAACTCAACAGACATCTCTGCCCGTCTAAAGGGGCAGGGGGAGCTCTCTGGCCCCCACATACCTTTGGAGCTGACACTGGGTTCCCTTCAAGGCAGGGCCGTCACACTGCAAGTAGAATCTAAGCTGAGCAGGGCAGGGACAAGAGAAACAAAGGGAAGAGAATCTCCAGCAGACTCATAATCTTGTAAAATCTACATGAAAACAACACAACAGTGAGATCAGTAAGATTAAAATGCTACTCAACACAACTACTTCTAATACTTTAGGAAAACTAACTTTATGTGAAAATGAACAATGGAAAAGAATCATGCTTGAATCTGACTCAAATTTATTATAAGAAATGAAAGAAGAAAGCAGAGTAACATCTCCACAGACAAGAAAAGCATGCCAGAAAATACATTTTATAAATCACTTGAAAACTGTAATTTTCTGTTTCAAAGACAGCTAAAAAATACTCATAGAAATGGCATATGACATTAAAATACAACATAAATCAGAAACTGAAATACTCAGAAATCACAATGCAGAACTCAGGACAATGAGAAATAAGAAAAATAATCTCAGAAATAAAGAATAAACTAGAAAAAATATGAGAGAGAATACATTAAAATAACAAGAAAATAAAAGGTACAATAAAGAAGAAAATTTAAAATTAAAAAAAGTTGAAAATACAAAAAGTATTTGAAAGAAAGTGATAAGTACTTCAATGAGCAAAGAACATTGAATGTGTTGACAATAGAAATCCCTGAAAGAAAACCCAAACAGGGCAACAAGTACCAAAAATATAATTCAAGAAAATTTTGCAAAATAAGGATTCGAAATGACATATGAAAGGGTAACTAACGTCCCTGAGACTACTGACCCAGAAAACTGACATGAAGATGTTTTCTACTAAAATATCTACTGAACTTTAAAGGAAAAGAATCCTGTGGGTTTATAGGCAAAAATGGAAAGTGACACATAACTTAAATAAATTTACATCATTATCAAACTTGAACAGCAAGGTTTTTTTTTTTCCAGTAGAAAATGGAGTAATATATTTAAGACAGGGTCCCCAACCCCTGGGCAGTGGATCAGTACTGGTCCGTGGCCTGTTAGGAACTAGGCCACACAGCAGAAGATGAGCGACAAGCAAGCCGGCATTACTGCCTGAGCTCTGCCCACTGTGAGATCAGCAGCGGCATTAGATTCTCACAGGAGCACAAACCCTAGTGTGAACTGTGCATGCAAGGGATCTAGGTTGCCCGTTCCCTATGAGACTCTAATGCCTAATTATCTGAAGTGGAACAGTTTCTTTTGGAAACCATCTCTCCCGCAGCACCCCATTCGTGGAAAACCTGTCTTCTACAAAACCAGTCCCTGGTGTCAAAATGTTTGGGGACTGCTGATTTAAGATACCCAAGGAAGGAACCCGTGTCCAAGTTCTTTATATTGAGCGAAATTGACCTTCAAGCACGAAGAGCACAAACTTAAAGATGTAAGAAGCCAGGGAATGTTTTTCCCAAGAGCCCTTCCGAAGGCATCTGCCAGACAATGAGCTACAGAAAACCAGAATGATTGACTAGAGAGACACAGACCTAAGGCTGGTGTTCAGCATTAAATATACGACTTGCACACAAAAACTAACCAGGAGTTAAAAGGAAGAGAGCATAACATGCAATGGCTATACACTCAGACCATGTGAAAAACAGCACAACCATGAAAATGGGGAAAGATTGAAGACAACAGAGTTAAAAAATTTTCTGAACTGTTTTTGGTAACCATTTTGGTGGTGATGGTAGCATTTGTATCATTATTTTGAGACAGTTGTGTGTGTGATGCAAGATAAAGCAAATGAGTAATTATGCAGTATTTTAATTCTAGCCTTCCCAGTGTTCTGGAGAATGCGGATCATTGGTGTGGGAAAGGGAGATTAAAATTTCACACAGAGACAAGTATTACTGTAAACTCATAAACTACGTTGCCTTAAAAAAATTTCCAGCTCTTTCCCCCGCAATTTCCTGGAAACAATGGCTACCCAATGGCAATGAACATCCCTAACACCAAGATTATGTTCTTGAAATATCATTTCCCAGTGAAACACCCCAATGGATTTTGGAGAAATGGTCAGTTTTTAGCCTGGAGCTAGAATATGTGCAAGATAACATCAACGATCTTATAGAAGATATCAAGAAAACCATCAATGACTACTCTGTGTCAAAAGGACTCAAAACCCAATAGGAAGAGACTCTCACTGACCATGATGAGACAAACTGAAGTTCAATAATGATAAGAACTGCAATGGATCGAAACCTGTTTATTTAAAACCAGGAGTTTGTGATTAAATTTTTAAAAATTAATCAGTCCCTTTCTGAGCACTATAAGACATCAATCCATTATCTTGAAGACTATTAAATAAAACTAAACAATTAAGCTTCTATCCTGCCTCTCCCACAGGAATTGCACCACTGGACAACACAGAGTAGATGAGAAGTGATGCCTAGTAACATTATTACAGCTAATAAATGCAAACAACATGATAGAGTCAGAATATTACCATTTTGCAACGTCCAATGAATTAACAGATCTAGGCAGCTGCTAACATCAAAGAATGAGTGCAACTCAGTTACCATTGTGGCTCCTGAGGAAAGAATTCGACACTGCCTCATGTTGCCAACAAATTGACTCTAAATTGGGTCAAGCCTCTACATCCAGCTGCAGGAAATACAGAGAACACAGGAAAATATTCAGCTGCACCATGAGTAAGTAATCCAAATATCCAACCTTTGAGAAACTCGACAGGTCCAATGCCCTAGCTTTTTCAACAGGTAAATTGTAAAGAACAGTAACAGCAGCATAAAGGAATGGAGAACAACACTGTACATTAAAAGCCTTTAAAAGATCCAACTATACAAGTTGGCCAAACCTATAGTGTCTAGGGATACATATCTTAGAGAAAGAACTACACAGAAATGCAAGAAAGCAATTGCTATAAAAGTTAACATAGTGGGTACACAGTAAGATAGAAGGGATATGACCAGGATGGGGCACATGAATGGGGCTTCTACAGTGTCTGCCAATGCTCTTTCTTATGACCAGGGTGATATTTACAACGGTGCTTGCCACAGAATCATAAATTAACCTATGCACATTTGTGTCGTTTTCCTTTTTTTTTTGAGACAGGGTCATCCTGTGTTGCCCAGGCTGTAGTTCAGTGGCATGATCATAGCTCACTGCAGCCTTCACCTCCTGGGCTCAAGTGGTAACTCTCAGCCTCTCAAGTAGCTGAGACTACAGGTGCATGCCACCATGCCCCAGCTAATTATTTTATTCCTATTTTTTAAAGGCAGGGTCTCACTGTGTTACCCAGGCTGGTCTCAAACTACTGGCCTCAGGTAATCCTCAGCCTCCCAAAGTGTTGTGATTACAGACTCAAGCCACCACACTCAGCCAGTTTTGTATAGTTTTCTGTTCCTTTGTTTTATTTTACAGTGAAAAGCTTAGTTTAAAAGATAGAAAATTAATAATGTCTCAAGTTGTCAAAGAATAGGGACAATCATATAAAGGAAAGAATCCAACAGGATAGCTGAAGCTCTGGAGAGAGGAGAGCATGGAGCTCCTAACTGCAGAAGTCAGGGCCAGGGACTCCAGGGATCTGAGCACGGCTGTGCTATTAATGAGCTCAGAAAGCCCAAGTTCTGAGCCAGGTATGCTGGACTAAGAGGGAACACCTGGCATCGGCAGGCGACATCGTTAAGGAAAGCACCATGATTCAGCTCCACAGGGGTGGATCCCAAGACACAAACCACCAGTCACAGACAGGCAGGCTGAAGAAAGAGAACTCAGCAGAAAGTCCCAACTATCTGGCTCCACCTCATCCATCACCAGACACCAGCAGTATCTATGAGATAAAGATAGGCTGCAAGAAGTAAAACACTTTAAAAAAGGAAATGACAACGGCTGGGCCTGGTGGCTCACGCCTGTAATCCCAACACTTTGGGAGGCCAAGGCAGGGGGATCACGAGGTCAAGAGATTGAGACCATCCTGGCCAACATGGTGAAACCCTGTCTCTACTAAAAATACAAAGAATGGGCCGGGCGCGGTGGCTCAAGCCTGTAATCCCAGCACTTTGGGAGGCCGAGACCGGCGGATCATGAGGTCAGGAGATCGAGACCATCCTGGCTAACACGGTGAAACCCCGTCTCTATTAAAAAGTACAAAAAACTAGCCGGGCGTGGTGGCGGGCGCCTGTAGTTCCAGCTACTCAGGAGGCTGAGGCAGGAGAATGGCGGGAACCCGGGAGG
>NW_016824077.1:201600-215078 GCF_001698545.2 Rhinopithecus bieti | reverse complement strand
AGAGAGAGAGAGAGAGAGAGAGAGAGAGAGAGAGAGGCTCAGGGTAGTTAACCACCAATTAACCACCAATTTATGAGACTCATCTCCAGCAACCATAGGGCAAGCAGATGGTGCTGAAAAGAAGATCCAGGTTTTCATTTAACAGGTAGCAGAGCTGCAAAAATGACTGAACATGCAGTCTGACTTCTAAGTCAAAGCCAGAGCTCTACTGAAGAAAGGATGGGAATCTGAGACACAAAAGGGGATTTTTACCTGGACCAGCCTAAGAATGGTAAGCGCCCTACATCTCCCCAGGCATTCTGAGCACCCAGAAGCGGCTCCACTCCTCTGTGGCCAGAATAGACCCGCACCTCCTTGTTTGGAGACTTCAAAATGGCTGCACCTAAAGTGGCTGTCTTATCAGATGATACCATTCTTCTTTATATTGTCAGGTCACCAAAACCTCTGCAGAGTCCTCCAAGGGTCCCTCCACCTGGGCCCCCACGCAGTCATCTGTGTGTTGGGGAGAGGCTGGGCAGCACGAGTCAGGGCTCCTCCTCAAAGTCACCAAGGTGGAGAGTCACCAAGAAGGAGAGTCACCAAGGTCACTCTACTTCTATCCATACCTCTTCTCCCCTTCTTGAAGCCCTAGCCAATATTGTCTAGTTTTTTAGGATAGCTATCTCTCCTCAACTTCCAAATATTCCCAGATTTTCCCTCTAGAATGAGTCCCCTATTCTCCCTAGCATCTTAGGCTCCTAGAAACCAAAGCCAACAGGAAACCCTCCTGTTATTTTCTGCTTTCTGCACTGAGGCCACGAGTTCACGAGAACCTCACTGCTTAAGCATGGGAAAGGACAGATAAGGGAACAATCAGGAAGGAATAAACGGAACTTCAAAAATATTAACACATCACGGTAAAAATAAATAGAAAAATGGTGCAGGCATAAATGAGTCCAAGAGAGGGACATAACTCCCTGTCAAAGCAAGATTCTATATGAAAACATCTAATCCTCCACAGTGGCCAGGTTGCAAATCACTATTTGCAATCTATCTTAAAATAGGATGTAGTGAAAGCAAAATTGAAAGAGACAGAAAAACCTCCTCGCACAACTTAACACAACTTTGATTCCTTCCCGGCAACTTTTGAAAGGCTCTTTCAAATAACACAGACCCCAATTCCTCTGATTATTACCTGGCTCCATGGGAAAACCTGGGTGCAAACATCTGTTAGGTGAATTTTTTTATCAACCTGTTGTAAAAGCTTGCCAAAACTCATCACTGAAAGGGTTTTCTAATACCATAGCTGGACACATATCTCTGGCCATAAACAAACACGCTTATTGGGAAATTATTTTCATCAGCTGCATATAAACGCACATCTTTATCCTGTAAATCAGAATCCTTGTCACGCAACCATTTTGCATTTAAATTCTCATCCCAGAGCAACAGTATCCCAGGGAGGTATACACAATAGCTTTAAATTTAAGTGTCAGCCTGAACATAGACCTCACATCAGGCCTATTTTCTTAATGCCCCAAAATACAAAATACAAATCACATTTTAGATGCATTAATCTGCTCATAGCCAAAAAAGCAACCATCCAATAGCTATTAATTTAAAAATATTTTAGGACAATCCAGATGCCTTCAATCAAGTATTGTAGCTGCTTAGAGTTGCATTAAATTAATTTATCTTCAGTCCAAAGTCTCACTTCATCCATGAAATAATGTAAGTTGATCCCTTAAAAAATAAAATAAAATAAAATAGAAGTTGGAGGCTTCCCAATTGTTTTGTGAACGTGCTTACCATCTGGAGAATTATCCTTCTATGTTCGCCACCACTTTAATCACCTTGCCTAATGAACAGGTGTGATTGATCAGAGCTGAAAGACCACTTTCCGTTCAAGGACCCAAAGGCGCCATTCAGTGATGATGTGCCTGAGAGTGGCTGGAAGGCACACATTCCCAGAGAACCAAACAACTGTGAGCTTCACAGCCCTAATAAAATAGAAAATTAGCTACACAATTTCAATGTAGGTATCAGTGGAGATTCAAGCTATTTTTTAAAATAGGGAATAAATCGTATTTATCAGTCACACTTGACAACTGTCTGAAAATGGTCCAGGATGCAGTAAACCTCAGCAAAAGCTACCTCATAGTCACCAAGCATATATGACCAGCAGCCAACAACAATAAACACTGTACTTAGGGCTGACAACAGCTGAAACCCAGCCATCCTGCCTGCCAAGCTATTTTATGTGCTTCATTCTGAAAGTTGGATTATCTGTTATCTTCCTATGTCATTTCTATGAAATAAACTAAAGAATGGGTTTAAGTATATTATATGCAATGAATATAAAAGAAAATTAAANTATGAGACTCATCTCCAGCAACCATAGGGCAAGCAGATGGTGCTGAAAAGAAGATCCAGGTTTTCATTTAACAGGTAGCAGAGCTGCAAAATGACTGAACATGCAGTCTGACTTCTAAGTCAAAGCCAGAGCTCTACTGAAGAAAGGATGGGAATCTGAGACACAAAAGGGGATTTTACCTGGACCAGCCTAAGAATGGTAAGCGCCCTACATCTCCCCAGGCATTCTGAGCACCCAGAAGCGGCTCCACTCCTCTGTGGCCAGAATAGACCCGCACCTCCTTGTTTGGAGACTTCAAAATGGCTGCACCTAAAGTGGCTGTCTTATCAGATGATACCATTCTTCTTTATATTGTCAGGTCACCAAAACCTCTGCAGAGTCCTCCAAGGGTCCCTCCACCTGGGCCCCACGCAGTCATCTGTGTGTTGGGGAGAGGCTGGGCAGCACGAGTCAGGGCTCCTCCTCAAAGTCACCAAGGTGGAGAGTCACCAAGAAGGAGAGTCACCAAGGTCACTCTACTTCTATCCATACCTCTTCTCCCCTTCTTGAAGCCCTAGCCAATATTGTCTAGTTTTTTAGGATAGCTATCTCTCCTCAACTTCCAAATATTCCCAGATTTTCCCTCTAGAATGAGTCCCCTATTCTCCCTAGCATCTTAGGCTCCTAGAAACCAAAGCCAACAGGAAACCCTCCTGTTATTTTCTGCTTTCTGCACTGAGGCCACGAGTTCACGAGAACCTCACTGCTTAAGCATGGGAAAGGACAGATAAGGGAACAATCAGGAAGGAATAAACGGAACTTCAAAATATTAACACATCACGGTAAAATAAATAGAAAATGGTGCAGGCATAAATGAGTCCAAGAGAGGGACATAACTCCCTGTCAAAGCAAGATTCTATATGAAAACATCTAATCCTCCACAGTGGCCAGGTTGCAAATCACTATTTGCAATCTATCTTAAAATAGGATGTAGTGAAAGCAAAATTGAAAGAGACAGAAAACCTCCTCGCACAACTTAACACAACTTTGATTCCTTCCCGGCAACTTTTGAAAGGCTCTTTCAAATAACACAGACCCCAATTCCTCTGATTATTACCTGGCTCCATGGGAAAACCTGGGTGCAAACATCTGTTAGGTGAATTTTTTTATCAACCTGTTGTAAAAGCTTGCCAAAACTCATCACTGAAAGGGTTTTCTAATACCATAGCTGGACACATATCTCTGGCCATAAACAAACACGCTTATTGGGAAATTATTTTCATCAGCTGCATATAAACGCACATCTTTATCCTGTAAATCAGAATCCTTGTCACGCAACCATTTTGCATTTAAATTCTCATCCCAGAGCAACAGTATCCCAGGGAGGTATACACAATAGCTTTAAATTTAAGTGTCAGCCTGAACATAGACCTCACATCAGGCCTATTTTCTTAATGCCCCAAAATACAAAATACAAATCACATTTTAGATGCATTAATCTGCTCATAGCCAAAAAAGCAACCATCCAATAGCTATTAATTTAAAAATATTTTAGGACAATCCAGATGCCTTCAATCAAGTATTGTAGCTGCTTAGAGTTGCATTAAATTAATTTATCTTCAGTCCAAAGTCTCACTTCATCCATGAAATAATGTAAGTTGATCCCTTAAAAAATAAAATAAAATAAAATAGAAGTTGGAGGCTTCCCAATTGTTTTTGTGAACGTGCTTACCATCTGGAGAATTATCCTTCTATGTTCGCCACCACTTTAATCACCTTGCCTAATGAACAGGTGTGATTGATCAGAGCTGAAAGACCACTTTCCGTTCAAGGACCCAAAGGCGCCATTCAGTGATGATGTGCCTGAGAGTGGCTGGAAGGCACACATTCCCAGAGAACCAAACAACTGTGAGCTTCACAGCCCTAATAAAATAGAAAATTAGCTACACAATTTCAATGTAGGTATCAGTGGAGATTCAAGCTATTTTTTAAAAATAGGGAATAAATCGTATTTATCAGTCACACTTGACAACTGTCTGAAAATGGTCCAGGATGCAGTAAACCTCAGCAAAAGCTACCTCATAGTCACCAAGCATATATGACCAGCAGCCAACAACAATAAACACTGTACTTAGGGCTGACAACAGCTGAAACCCAGCCATCCTGCCTGCCAAGCTATTTTATGTGCTTCATTCTGAAAGTTGGATTATCTGTTATCTTCCTATGTCATTTCTATGAAATAAACTAAAGAATGGGTTTAAGTATATTATATGCAATGAATATAAAAGAAAATTAAATCTGTATGTCTTCAAAAGAAATATATATGATCCAGGTGGATATCTTACATATCCTAATATCTTACATATGCTATACATATATATGATATATATTATATAATATCATATATATATGGATGCGATGCTTCTAAATTTTATTTTCAACATTCCAAAACCTGAATTATCATTTTGCTTAATTTAAAATGGCTTATACATGCATCACTATTTGTTCAGATACTGTGTAAATCTAGGTACTAGGCACCAAAAAAATATTGAAGGAACCAAAATGTTCCTTCAGTACAAACACAAGCCGGGCCTCAAAAACAATTTTCAATGCAAGGGACAAAGAGCTTTCCCACATCTGACCTTATGAGCAGAATTCTCATATGTGAACCCTTTCCTATATGAAACTCAAGGTTCTCCTACCTTCTCACGCACTTCTGTGCACATGGGTAAGGCGGCTTCAGTGATAAAAATCAAGAGACTCATCTCCACTATGGACAGAGGTGGCTTAGGAAAAGAAAACCCATCATGCTGGTGAAGGCGTAGTCAGAGGCTTGACAAGCAGTAAGCACCTGTAGGTAGACTACATAGTGGAACGCTAAACTGAATGGCCATATGATATCAATAGGGTTTGGTGAAGATTTCCTGCTGATACCCACGGGTTGACAGTGGGTCCTTGTTTCTCCTAGCTATCCTTCCAAGAGCATTGCTTTCTTTTACTCTGTGTTACCCAACCAGGCTGATATTTTTTCCCCTTCCTGTCTCCTTCTTACATGCCAAAGGTTTGGGTCTTCAGATGCTATTTCCTTGCCAACATCCTGTTTGGGTTATTGATAAAGAAGCTGGATATTGGAAAGCTCTCACCTTTGAAATAGTTCTAAGGCTATAGTTTTGCAAACTGCGGAGCGCACACCTTTCAATATTTATGCTCCTTCTATCGACACTAAGTAAATTAGAATGTGGAATACCTGCAACATCCAAACCATCTGCTTCACTGCATTTTCAAAAAGAGTAGGTGAAGAAAATTTATGAGAATTTCCTCTTATGTCTTGTTGCTAGGGAAACAATCTTTTTTTTTTCTTAAGCACAGATGATTCCAGCATCTCAAAAGAACCAGGGCACAATCTTTCTTCCCCTCTTTCTTCAAATGAAATAAATGTCTTCCCTGGGCAGTTTTCTCCTCTGTCACACTGGTCACTCATTTTCCAAGGATGTTATATGATTCCAAGCAAGTCACAAATACTGACTGAATAGGGCTGAATTTTTGCTGTGTTTTCACAGTTGGCCTGTGCCAAACAGAGTGTCCCAAAGTTTGCTCACGACCACATGCCTTTCACTAGGTGTGTTTTATCGGAGCTATTTTGTCGTTCGTGTACAGAAGACTCTGAGAAAACAGCAACGCTCTGTCCTGCGGCATCAAAGCTGGAAGTCGTCTTTGCCTGAACGCCCCTTGGTGTTGATGAAGACAAAATAAAAAATAATGATGTTCAGTTCCATGGAGCTTTCTGCCTGAAAACATAAAAGGGAATCCACTAGCAGAGTGGGAAACTGCCCACAGTTTTCATATCTTCAGGGGCCCTGGAACACATCACTCCTTCATGTAGGCAGCCTGCATTTTATCATAGGAGAGAACACCCTAAAAAGGCTTCTGAAATATGGCGTTTGTGTACGGTAGATTTGCTTGTTTCTCTGCAGCATCAATTGCCAGTGGCACATTTTGTACTAGAAAGGCCATTGTGCCCAGAACGGAAAATGACTGTGGACCACCTAGTGATTTGCATTCTGCTTTTGGGGATAATCGGAACCCCCCTACCCAAAAAAAATCCACATCACATTTGCATAATTCACTTTTGAAACGCTGTTTTTCATTCTCTTGAGCCCACAGCTGCTGTGTGGGGAACTGGCGTGGTCCACATCCAGCTTCAGATTCTCTCCTACATAATCTCCAAAGCAGAGAAGTTTTGCACACAGTGAAGCAAGAGGACGCTGATGTTAAACAGGGACAGACTTTCTGTCTTATGCTTAGGTGTGACCTACCAGAAAGCAACCAAAGAAAGAAAGAGTCAATGATCCTAGCTGGGGATGGCAAAAGAAGTAAAATTGAATTTGGATTACAAATGGTCGAGGAAAAGACCTCTGCCTCAACCCCTCTACTTAGCGAAGCAGGAAATTAGTGTAAAAGGGGCCTTAAAGTTCAAATGTAATTTTTTTTTCCTTTCAGTTAGAGACAGGGTCTCTCTCTGTGGCCCAGGCTGGAGTGCAGTGGTGCAATCATAGCTGTAGCCTCCAATTTCTGGGCTCTAGCAATTCTCCCACCTCAGCCTCCCAAGAAGCTGGGACCACAGGTGTGTGTGTGCCACCACACCTGGCTAATTTTTTTTTTTTTTAGGAGACGGGGTCTCACTATATTGCCCAGGCTTGTCTCGAACTCCTGGCCTCAAGCAATCCTCCTGCTTTGGCTTCCCAAAACACTGGGATTACAGGCAGGAGCCACCATGCCTGGCTTCAAATGCAATTTTTACTGTTAAAAAAACTTCATATTAGCATGATCCCTTTCACGACAGATGCCAACTATAACCAACACAGTCCAAGACTCATGCTTTGAGTTTACTAGCTTGTTTGCCTTCCTTTAGGTACTATCAGCAAAATTAGATAAGTGTGTAGACATTATCATCATGAACCAGAAGACCCAATGATATGCGTCAGAACAACTCAATGTGTGGTCCTTGGGCCGGTAGCAGCAGCATGAACTGGGAGCTTGTTAGAAATGCATAGTCTCAGGTCCCACCCTAGACCAAGAGGACCAGAATAATGGGGTGGTGTCCAGGTATCGGTATTTAGCAAGTTCCCCAGGTGAGGCTGGTACACATTCAAGTCTGAGAACCACTGGCTTGAGTTGTTAGGGCCCTACACACTATGAAACCTCCAATGTTCTCACTTGTAGCACTAATTACCTATTTGTGAGTTATTGTTTAGACAAATTAGTTATACACACATATATCTCTTTCTATTGCGCTTCACAGATATTGCATTTTTTTTTTACAAATTGAAGGTTTCTGGCAACCCTGCATCAAGCAAATCTTGATTTACACCATTCAAAATTGGCACCATTTTTCCAACAGCACATGCTCACTTTGTGTCTCTGTATCACATTTTGGAAATTCTCACAGTATTTCAATTCAAACCGTTTCATTACCGTTGTATCTGTTATACTGATCTGTGATCAGTGATCTCTGATGTTATTATTGTAATTATGTTGGGGTACCATGAACTCCACCAATAGGAGATGGCAAACTTAATTGATAATGTTGTGTGTGTGTGTGTTCTGATTGCTCAACAGATCAGCCATCCTTCCCCCTCTCCTCAGCCCTCCCTATTTCCTGAGACACAGCAATATGTTGAAATTAGGACAATTACTAGTCCTACAATGGCGTCTAAGTGTTCATGTGAAGGGAAGAATCACACGTCTCTTACTTTAAATCAAAAGTTAGCAATGATTAAGCTTAAGCTTAGTGAGGAAGGCATGTTGAAAGCTGAGACAGGCCAAAAGCTGGGCCTCTTGGACCAGTACACCAAGTTGTGAATGCAAAGGAAAAGTTCTTGAAGGAAATTAAAAGTACTACTCCAGGGAACACAGGAATAATAAGAAAGTGAAACACCTTTGTTGCTGATATGGAGAAAGTTTGAGTGGTCTGGATAGAAGATCAAACCAGTCACAACATTCCCTTAAACCAAAGCTAATCCAGAGTGAGGGCCTAACTCTTCAATTCTATGAAGGCTGAGAGGTGAGGAAGCTGCAGAAGAAAAGTTGGAAGCTAGCAGGGGTTCATGAGATTTGAGGAAAGAAGCTGTCATCTTAACATAAAAGTGCAATGTGCTGCAGCAAGTGTTGATGGAGAGGCTGCAGTAAGTTCTCCAGAAGACCTAGGGTAACATCACTAATGAAGGTGGCTACACTAAACAACAGATTTTCAATGTAAATGAAACAGCTTTCTATTGGGAGGAGATGTCATCTAGACTTGCATAGCTAAGGAGAAGTCAATGCCAGGCCTCAAAACTTCAAAGGACAGACTGACTCTCTTGTTAGAGGCTAATGCAGCTGGTGACTTTAAATTGAAGCCAACACTCAGTTGTCATCTCCAAAATCCTAGGGCTCTTAAGAATGATGCTAGATCTACTCTGCCTGTGCTCTAGAAATTGAACAACAAAGCCTGGATGACAGCACATCTGTTTACAGCATGGTTTACTGAATATTTTAAGCCCATTGTTGAAATCTGTTGTTTAAAAAAAAAGATTCTTTTCAAAATATTATTGCTAATTGACAATGTACCTGGTTATGCAAGAGTTCTGATGGAGATGTACAAGGAGATTAGTGTTGTTTTCATGCCTGCTAACACAGCATCCATTCTGCAGCCCATGGATCAAGGAGTCATTTTGACTTTCAAGTCTTATCATTTAAGAAGTACATTTCATAAGGATATAGCTGCCATAGATAGTGATTCCTCTGATGGATCTAGGCAAAGTAAATTGAAAATCTTCTGGAAAAGATTAGCCATTCTAGATATCATTAAGAACTTTCGTGATTCATGGGAGGAAGTCAAAATACCAACATTAACAGTAGTTTGGAAGACTTTGATTCCAACCCTCATGGATGAATTCAAGGAGTTCAAGACTTCAGTGAAGGAAGTAACTGCAGAACTGCAGATGTGGTGGAAATAGCAAGAGAACTAGAATTAGAAGTGGGGCCTAAAGGTGGGACGAAATTGCTGCAGCCTCATGATCAAACCTGGATGGATGAGAAGCTGCTTCTTATGGATGAGTAGGGAAAGTGGTTTCATGAGATGCACTCTACTCCTGGTAAAGATGCTGTGAACATTGTAGAAATGACAACAAAGGATTTAGACTAGTACGTGAACTTAGATGATAAAGCAGAGGCAAGATATGAGACGATTAACTCCAATTTTAAAAGAAGTTCTTCTGGGGGTAAAACGCTGTCAAATAGCATCATATGTCACAGAAAAATCTTTCATGAAAGTAGAGTCAACTGATGTAGTGAACTGCATTGTTGTCTTATTTTAAGAAATTGCCACAGCCACCCCAGCCTCCTGCAACCACTACTCTGATAAGTCAGCAGTCATCAACGTAAAAGCAAGACCCTCCACCAGTTAAAAAAAAAAAAAAATGATGACTTGCTGAAGGCTCAGATGACCATTAGCATTTTAGCAATAAATTATTTTAATTAATGTAGTTACATTGTATTTTATACATAATGCAACTGTACTCTTAATAGACTATAGCATAATGTAAACATAACTTTTATATGCACTGAGAAACCAAAAAGTTCGTGTGACTCACTTTGCCGTGCTATTCACTTTATTGCAGTGGTCTGGAACTGAATATGCAATATCTCCGAGGTACTGCATTTTATTTCTGGTACCATTAAGATGCAGCTAGATTACAAAAATACAGACCACATTAGCCAAAATCCTATTTAATATGTATTAACTTTATAAGTCATAATTTACTGAATCCTCGAAGCAGACACAGAACAGAAGGAAATATTAAGGGGAAAGGTAGAAGAAAATATTTAAGAAATTATGCTGCCATTAAATATACTGTTTGAAATGAATATGTAAAAATATGAAGAAAGACATTATAATATTAAACTTAAAATTCAGAATACAGAATTATATATTCAGTGTAATCACAACCTTAGAATGCAGATTTTTAAAAATTCAAAGATCGGAAAGAGATTCACTAAAATGTTAGCAGTCAGTATCTTTAGGTGATGGAGATAATAAATTATTCTGTTCATCCAAAACTTGCTGATGCAAAGATAAAGGTCATCAGTGTTCATGGCCAAGTTTTTACTCCAGTTGACATACTCCAGAAATGAAGCAAAGCTGAGTCACTCCTGAGTTTGCTATTAACAAATAAACACAGTGCTATCATTTTACTAGACTATCCTGTGAAGCATATTACACATATTAGGAAATTATCTTAACAGGTGAGAAATGCTCTGAAAATATATACATAGAGTGCAAGGAATCATGTATGTGCCCAGATGGGTTTCACTAAAAGGGAAGACTCGTTCAGAATGGAGACACCCATACAATACATTCAGCCCTTCTTGTTCTCCGTTCTAGGTCTCCTCCACCATCTAAGAGGGACAGACAGTTCAGGAGATCTTAGGGACCCAATTCTTAAACCAAGTGATTTCCTGACCAGTTCCCTAGCTATAGATGTGCCTCTGCCTAAAACTGTCCCAGTTGCTTCAAATTTTGAGATCCCAGAAAAGCAGATGTCAAACAGATACTCAGAAGGATAGAAAATGTTGTTCCCCCAAATGCTGACTTAACCTTGTAATGTCCTTTGGCTGCCCTCAAGAAGACCCCTAAAGAATTCTTCATAAATACAATGACGCTGCTTTCATATGACACTGGAGGCTTCAGGTTGTGAATAACAGGAAGCACCAAGGGGTCACTGATCAGAAGAGCCTCTGCTTTACACTCAGGCAGGACAAGGCTGAGGTCCAGGGTCTGTTACTCTGGGTCCAGTCCTGACCATGTTTCATCTATCAGAGAGTAATTAAGGGAGAAAAAAAAGGGGGGGGGATAAAGAAATAGCAAAAGTAATAGCAGCTACAGCAAAATGAAGAGTTGTGAATAATTTCTGTCTTAGTCCATTCAGGCTGCTCTAACAAAACACCATAGACTGGCGGCTTATGAACAAGGGACACTTATCGCTCACAGTTCTGGAGGCTGGAACCCTAAGATCAAGGCACCAGCAGATATTGTGTCTGGTGAGGACTCACTTCCTGGTTCATAGATGCGTGGTGGAGCCATAGTGCATCCTTGCTGTGTCCTCACAGGGTGGAAGGGCAAGGGAACTCTCTGGGTACTCATTCCGTTCACAACGCTCCACCCTCATGACCTCAGCAGTTCCCAAAGGCCCCACCTCCTGACACCATCACCTTGGGGGTTAGATTTCAACATGAATTTTGAAGAGGCACACATTCAGCCACTAGCAATGTCCAATCCATAGAGAAAGAGCAATACAGAGAAGGGATGATCCATGGGAGTTTGAGAAGTAAAGAAATAACCAGCACCAAGTTCATGATATGAGAAGCACCAGGCGGAACACCGAGCAGGGAACCCTGTGCTCTGGGCAGGGGACAGAGCTCCATATGAACTTATTCTGTTGTTTGAAGATTTCACACTTAGGTGTGAATGTCACTTTTAAAGACATTCATCTCCACATTTTCACCTTCTTCCTTTGGAAGAGAAAGAAGGAAAAAAGAAAAAGATCTTTGCATTCTGAAAGATACTTTGTCACCGCCTGAAAAAATAAAAAATAAAGGGCTGCTCCAAAGTAGTAATACATATTTTTTCATTTACTGAGCAGCTGCTATATGCCCCAAACCCTGCGGAGTGCTTTTGTTTATGAGTTCATTTAAGTCTTGAGGCAGGGGCTCTCTGCTTCTCTGTGGATGAGATGGAGAAGCCAGCATATAGACAAGTGAGGTCTTTTCTAAGATGTCAGTCACATCTGGCTGAATTATCTGATGCCTGAGCCATTTCTGTATCTGCCCCACACCATGGGTCCCCACTCCAGCCGACTTCATCAATATTCTGGACGATGCGAACAGCTTCCTAGGACTACTCTTGCTGCGTTACTTCTTCTCTCCTTTAATCAAAGGTGCCGGGGCCCAAACCTGAAATTGCAAGGGAAGGAAACAGTAAAAGCAGTAACTACCTCATCTCTTAGCTCTGGTAAATCATCTATTTCTCTCAGCTATAGTGTCACAAATGCACACCCCACGGTTTTAGCAAATCTTGAACTCTCAGTAGAAAACAAATGCCCAAACAGTACATGTTCATTAACACAGGTGCTGATTGCTTTGTCATTCAAGAAAGGGGAGTCACTTCTTTTAATCAGTGTGATGAGAATCACGAAGACTAAATGCAGTTTGCTGAGACTCTGAGATGTCTTGAAGGATTACATAATTCCCCTACAAAGGGAGAATGCTAGCATGTCAGAATCACCCTGAGGGTTTTAAAACATCTTGGTGCCCAGGGCACACCCCAAACCATAAGATCACAATGTCTAGTCAGGCAAGGAGGGGGAGCCAGGTTCCTCTAGATGATTCTGGGCTGTCAACACCAAGAAACTGGGGGAGTAATGAAATAATGTGAGGTCATAAGTGGAAAAGGGCTGATGAATTTTCGGGTGATTTTCATTTACACTGAGGCAATGTGGTGAAGTTGGGAGGAAAAAAGTCAATGATCTCTACGTCCTAATGATACCGACAATTTTACATTTTCAATATAATATTATACACACGTAGTACTCAGGGAAAAAGAACAGCCTTCGTCCAATTATGATGTTCTTCTCCCCCTTTCTGTTTCAGTTCTGGCCCTAGAGCAAAAATGTCTGCGAGGGCGTTCTGCCCTTTGTGATTTGTAAAAGGCACCAAGGCGCAGCCCAGAGGAGACAGCGCACACTGGCCCTCCCCGCCGCCTCCGCCACCTCCCCGGGGATGTTGGTATCTTTGGAACTAGCTGATTTTGAACTTTATCTTCCCTTTGAATGACTGTGCTATCTCTATTATTTTCCAAAGAGAACAGAGCCCTTCCAAAATGGTTTAGCTTCCTGGAAAAGAAAATAACCATTTTCTCCAACATTTACATTACAAATTACATTTCAAACCTAATGGGAAAGTCTGTTTATTTTTTATTCAAATTATGTCAACTCCTTTCCAGAAACAAATTAAACTCCAGTTCACTACTCAGTTTAAAAAAAAAAACTTCAGGCCGGGCGCGGTGGCTCAAGCCTGTAATCCCAGCACTTTGGGAGGCCGAGACGGG
>NW_016824077.1:148154-201188 GCF_001698545.2 Rhinopithecus bieti | reverse complement strand
AAAAAAAAAAAAAAAACAAAACTTCAAAACAAACCAGGGAGATGCTACGCATAAATATCTAAATGTAGCCTCATTATATATCTGCTCTACTACCCCTATATCTAATAAAGATATCATTTGATACATACTTATACATTATATATAGTGATATACTAAAATATGGATATTTATGCATAACACTTATAAATATGTAACATAGCTATTTTATAGGTATAAAATATATAAAGCATATTTCTATTATAGATATAAATATACATACATGTAATATACAATTATATATAATATATGTTATATGGTTGTAAACAGATATATAGAAAATATGTGGTTATCTGGATGTAACTGATAATAGATACATGTAACTGTATGTTTATCATATATAAATATACATATAATACATTAAATATATTTATAGCTTATGCATCTTTCATATATTATTTCATTTATATAGATATGCTAGCCTGGCCAATATGGTGAAACCCCATCTCTACTAAAAATACAAAAAATTAGCCGGGCATGGTGGTATGTGTATGTAGTCCCAGCTACTCAGGAGGCTGAGTCATGAGAATCGCTTGAATCTGGGAGGCAGAGGTTGCAGTGAGCCGAGATCGCACCACTGCCCTCCAGCCTGCGTGACAGAGAGAGACCCTGTTTCCAAAAAAAAAAAAAAAAAGATATGTTAATGTGCGCGTATTGATACTAAACATATCACACATCCAAAATGATTCCAAACAATGAAATTTAGCATATAAACTCAGAAAGTTACTTTCTGGGCAGAGAGAAAGCTAATTCAATCTTAATTTGTTCTATTACTTTAAGATGATGATTGAGTGTACTAACCAATACAAAAGAAGTTAACAAAAGTACCTGAGGAAGATCAGTTTTACAGGATTTCAGAGTACTATTCACCAAATCTGCTAAGGGTATGTTATTTAAATCCATCACAGTCCCATTTCTGGGGTTCTACGTAAATGTAAGGTGTGGCTTCAGCCAGCTCCATCCAAGGCTAGAGTACTAAAAGCCCCTCCAGGAAGACACACCATCAGACAACAGTAGGGAAGGCAGAAATGCCTCCCACAGCCAGGCTGTGTCCATTCCACTGGTGGTTGACTATTGTCTGGATTCAGTCGATCATGTTAATTCACTGGACAAGTTATGTTTCCGGTAAGCTTCAAGAATTATCTTGAATTCGAAACCAGTGGGATAGAAATTTAAAAGCTTTCCCAATGCTTTCTGGACATTTCTGCCGCGTTGTATTTTCCCCTGTGGTTAGAGCTAATGCTGGCTTACCTAGGGACACCCAGGTACACACTGATGTTTGCTGATGCTAGTATTGATCCTCCAGACCAGCCAATAAGACCTCTCTTAGGAGCTTCTATCACCACCAGTCACTTTGTCTAAAACTGCGACGTCTCCCAGCCTGAACAATCTGGACTTTTCCTCTTGCCTCTCTTGCCTCTAACATGCTGTGTCTTTCACATATTTATTTTGCAGATTTTCAACACTCCTATTAGACTATAATTTTGAGGTGATTGTTCAAAATTTTGAGCTGATTGTTATAAGCAAATGCTTATAACAGTGCCTAGCAAACACTGGATGATCAATAAATATTTGTCAATGACATGAATCAATCAGAATGCAGGCAGATTGATCAAGATAAAAGGCAAGAGAGTAAGAGGAGAAGGGGAAAATAGATCTTGACAACTTTCAAGTGGTTCAGAACCCAAGTCAATTTGCTTTCAGGGTGAAACTGAGTCTCAATGTTTCTTTCAAACATGTGGACTATTCCTTAGTCATCTCAACAAGAATTTTCTGGAAGACTCGGGCTTAGATGTAACAGGTTCAATGGACCCAACTGCCCTCAGCTCTTGCCAAAATGAGAAACACTTTGGTTTTGTTCAATTCATTTATTTCCTGTACTTGAATTGCCATCAAGAGATGTAAATGTTGAAACTGATTTGATTTTAAATATACCCACACTTCTCGGCCTCTTGCCAACCCTTTTATAACCAGCTCCTAACCAGCCTTTGCAACCCACACTCACAGTTGTGTATGTTTTGTTCAACTTACTTTACAGATTGGTAGAATGTCATGTTCTACTTATTTTCCAAGTGGTGTATGGTTTTGTTCCACTTATTTCACCCCATTACCCAAAGCAGGTCCTTGCGTAAAGCCCAGACAGTAAATATTTTAGGTTGTGCAGGCCACACAGTCTCTGTAGCAGCTACTGACTCTGCTGCTGTAGCCCTAATACAAGCCATATGTAAACATGTGGCTATGGCTGGGCTCGATTAAATCTTCATTTTGGACACTGAAATGTGACTTTTATATAATTTTCACATTTCAGGAAATATTATCTTCTGATTTTTTCCAAGCATTTTAAAATGCCAAAGCAATTCTTAGCCTGTGGGCCATATAGAAACAGTAAGCAGGGCTGTTGCTTGTGAACCTAAGTTTGCCTAAAGTGTTAAAAANAAAAAAAAAAAAAAAAGATATGTTAATGTGCGCGTATTGATACTAAACATATCACACATCCAAAATGATTCCAAACAATGAAATTTAGCATATAAACTCAGAAAGTTACTTTCTGGGCAGAGAGAAAGCTAATTCAATCTTAATTTGTTCTATTACTTTAAGATGATGATTGAGTGTACTAACCAATACAAAAGAAGTTAACAAAAAGTACCTGAGGAAGATCAGTTTTACAGGATTTCAGAGTACTATTCACCAAATCTGCTAAGGGTATGTTATTTAAATCCATCACAGTCCCATTTCTGGGGTTCTACGTAAATGTAAGGTGTGGCTTCAGCCAGCTCCATCCAAGGCTAGAGTACTAAAAGCCCCCTCCAGGAAGACACACCATCAGACAACAGTAGGGAAGGCAGAAATGCCTCCCACAGCCAGGCTGTGTCCATTCCACTGGTGGTTGACTATTGTCTGGATTCAGTCGATCATGTTAATTCACTGGACAAGTTATGTTTCCGGTAAGCTTCAAGAATTATCTTGAATTCGAAACCAGTGGGATAGAAATTTAAAAGCTTTCCCAATGCTTTCTGGACATTTCTGCCGCGTTGTATTTTCCCCTGTGGTTAGAGCTAATGCTGGCTTACCTAGGGACACCCAGGTACACACTGATGTTTGCTGATGCTAGTATTGATCCTCCAGACCAGCCAATAAGACCTCTCTTAGGAGCTTCTATCACCACCAGTCACTTTGTCTAAAACTGCGACGTCTCCCAGCCTGAACAATCTGGACTTTTCCTCTTGCCTCTCTTGCCTCTAACATGCTGTGTCTTTCACATATTTATTTTGCAGATTTTTCAACACTCCTATTAGACTATAATTTTGAGGTGATTGTTCAAAATTTTGAGCTGATTGTTATAAGCAAATGCTTATAACAGTGCCTAGCAAACACTGGATGATCAATAAATATTTGTCAATGACATGAATCAATCAGAATGCAGGCAGATTGATCAAGATAAAAAGGCAAGAGAGTAAGAGGAGAAGGGGGAAAAATAGATCTTGACAACTTTCAAGTGGTTCAGAACCCAAGTCAATTTGCTTTCAGGGTGAAACTGAGTCTCAATGTTTCTTTCAAACATGTGGACTATTCCTTAGTCATCTCAACAAGAATTTTCTGGAAGACTCGGGCTTAGATGTAACAGGTTCAATGGACCCAACTGCCCTCAGCTCTTGCCAAAATGAGAAACACTTTGGTTTTGTTCAATTCATTTATTTCCTGTACTTGAATTGCCATCAAGAGATGTAAATGTTGAAACTGATTTGATTTTAAATATACCCACACTTCTCGGCCTCTTGCCAACCCTTTTATAACCAGCTCCTAACCAGCCTTTGCAACCCACACTCACAGTTGTGTATGTTTTTGTTCAACTTACTTTACAGATTGGTAGAATGTCATGTTCTACTTATTTTCCAAGTGGTGTATGGTTTTGTTCCACTTATTTCACCCCATTACCCAAAGCAGGTCCTTGCGTAAAGCCCAGACAGTAAATATTTTAGGTTGTGCAGGCCACACAGTCTCTGTAGCAGCTACTGACTCTGCTGCTGTAGCCCTAATACAAGCCATATGTAAACATGTGGCTATGGCTGGGCTCGATTAAATCTTCATTTTTGGACACTGAAATGTGACTTTTATATAATTTTCACATTTCAGGAAATATTATCTTCTGATTTTTTCCAAGCATTTTAAAATGCCAAAGCAATTCTTAGCCTGTGGGCCATATAGAAACAGTAAGCAGGGCTGTTGCTTGTGAACCTAAGTTTGCCTAAAGTGTTAAAAAGATCACTTGAAGTGGTTCTTAACCTTCAAATCTGGTGCTTTTCGGATCCTTCTTTCAATCTCTACTCCATAAATGCAAGTTGCCACAGGAAAGGTCTCTTCAAACGCAAAGACTAAAGCTGCAGAATAAACCATATTCTTACCAGGGGACTTAAGTTTCATGTGTTCATTGCTTTCAGCTCTTTGGGGCTGTTAAGTCAACACCTATTTATAATCCTGACTTTAAAATATTAGCAGGTGACCAGAGAGATGGTAGCAACATCATTCCTCATCTCCCCTAGAAATGTTCAATGTTCCTTCCCCTGGGCTCTGAGAGCTTTTGTTCATCTCTGTCCCAAGGAATCCTGAAATACGTGTAGCCCCTTGAGGGTAGAGTCGATCTAAGCCTTATTCAAAGTGTAGCCCAACGCTCACATCCCGTTCAGTACCAAAGACGTTCAGTGCATGCTTGTTGAATGCTGTTTCCTCACCTTAATCAGAACTGGGAGAGTATCCCTGAGTGTGGAGCTGAGTGAAGAGCAAAGGCAGCTTTCTGAGACATATTTCATTGGGAACACATACAAAATGATTTGTCTATTTGGGAGGGTCTCTGAGATTTATGTCTATTGGATTGGAGAAAGAAAACTTTTTCTACATCCTCACCTACTTGGAGAACACATTCACTGACCTAAGAGGCTGGATGGAATGGGCAGCTCTTGGCAAAGGTAAAATGCACAGCCATCTTATGAAATAACTGGCCAGGCACAGTGGCTCACGCCTGTAATCCCAGCACTTTGGGAGGCCGATGCAGGCAGATCATTTGAGGTCAGGAGTTCGAGACCAGCCCAGCCAACATGGTGAAACCCCGTCTCTACAAAAAATACAAAAAATTAGCTGGGCATGGTGGCACATGCCTGTAGTCCTAGCTACTTGGGGGGGCTGAGGCAGAAGAATTGCTTGAACCTGGGAGACAGAGGTTGCAGTGAGCCAAGATTGCAACACTGCACTCCAGCCTGGGAGACGGAGCACAACCCCGTCTCCCCACCAAAAAAGGAAATAACCACGGCTTCATTTCCTCTCTTCTCTCCTCCCTATGGCCTGCCATTACCATTTTCCAAGGGCCCCAAGCCCCAGCTGCTAGCGATGTATGGAAGTATCAGACATGTTCTAGCTGCTACTGCTCACTCTATCATCTGCAGGTAGACCCTGAGATGATCTCTAGGGAAGTGAACCCCAATACTAGCCTCTTCAAAGCAGCATTTGCCCCAACAGGGAGACTCTTTGGCCAATCAAACGCAGGTGTTGTTGGAATGGATTTGTTCCTGCAATGCCCTCTCTTCACCCCTTCCTCTTGCTAAAACTGTCCTTTCCTTCTTCTTTACTCAAGGTGGGTCACTGCATTGAGCATACACAAAAAAAGGGCTTGGAGTTTTCTCCAAACACATTTTGAACTGGAAAATTATGCTATATTTATTTTGCCTTTTAAATGGGTTAGAAGAAAAATCACTGAGTAGATCCCAGCATTGGCCAATTGCTTAGTGCTGTGTGCAGATTGGTGGAGACATTGGTGGACTCCATAGGTTGTGACCTTCCCGTCGCTTATGAATTGCATATAGCATCAGAGCAGAACTCTCAGGGACTTCCATGTCAAGAAGTACCAGGAAGTGCTGCCAGGGATGAGTTGTTTTGCCTCACAATTGTGATGAACAGTCTAAGATGGCCCCAGATTCCAACCACCTATCCTGCAATGATACATGATCCTCTCCCCTTGACATACCCAAGATGGGATGCGCCCCATAAATGCATACAAACATTATGTGTCTATTTTAAAAGTTAACCTGGGCCAAAAGAAAGAAAACAGCAATTGCAAAGCTTCTAAAAGTTGTTTTGGTGCTAAAATGGACACAGCATGATGATGTTTTTTAATGAGAGCACCAGTCCATGGGTGTTTTTGGTTATTCAAGTGTAGGTCCGCCCCTAGGTTGAGAAGCATGATGAGTCATAGGCATTTGGAGTGTGGGGTAGCAAAGTAAGAGTGCTCCATACTGTGCTAGTTTTCTATTGCTGTGTAACAAATCACCACATAGTGACATCACACAGCACAGATTTATTATCTTACAATTTCCGTGGGTCAGGTTATCTTAGTCCTCTGCTCAGGGTCTCACCAGGCCACGAGCAGAGTGTCAGCTGGGCTATGGTGTCATCTAAGGTTCATAGTCCTCTTTCAAGCTTACATGGCTGTTGGCAGAATTCAGATTTTTGTGGTTGCAGTATTGAGGCCCCATCTCTTGTTGGCTGTCAACTGGGAGCTTCTCACAGATCCTAGAAGCTGCCCACAGTTCCTTGCCATGTGGCCCGCTCCACAATCCTCCTCATCCTTCCCACCACTCTGACCTCAGGGAGTAGCCAGTTCCTTTTAAGCCATCACCTGATTAGGTCAGATCCACCTAGGTCATCATCCTTTTGATTGACTCAGTGTGAACTGAATTAGTCACCTAATCACAGGAGTGACATCGATCCCAGGTTCTGTTCACACTCAAGGGGAGGGGGTTATATTGGGGTGTGCACAGCAAGGGGCATAATATTGAGGACCATCTTAGAATTCTGCCACAAGTACAGAGCCTGGGGAAGGGGAAACACAAGGGAAAGAAACAGTTTCATGCATGGGTCCATTTTTGTTCAGAAGACAGTGAAATGCCTGGCCTGAGTTAATAGGAAACTTTTTTCAGGTAATGAGGGTGGAGGCTGTGTGAAAGAGGTGAGACCAACTTTTGCATACACTCGAAGCCAAGCAGGATATTGGAGCTAATACAGTAAGCCTCAGGAAACTGACCACTTGCTTGGGTCTATTCAAAGTATGTATGGCCCATTAAAAGGTCCATCAGCATCGCCCAGGAGCATGTAAGAGACATACATCTTCAGGACCCCCACCTCAGACCTGCCCAACTAGAATCTCTGGGGTGGTGCTCAATTATCTGTTTTAACAAGTTTTCTGGGTGATTCAAATGCAGCCAGTTTGAAAAGCATGGAGTTAGCCAACCCTATGAGTCTGGTTTTTTTCCAACAAATATTAAGCATCTACACAGTGCTCACAAGGATCTTAACTTTGAGAAAAGAATTCAGTTGCACTTAAAAGAGATAAATAACTTGCCAAACACACAAAAGTCTGAAAATCAAGGTTATAGATGAATGGACCCTTAAGAAGCATGGTGTGACCCCAGGGCAGGCTATCCTTTACCCTTCTGAACAGCTCAATGTTCTCACACATACCAACAGGCATCTGCCACTATCAACTCTCAAAGAAGCCACATACAGACTCTGCTTTGATACTAGCACAGCCAACAGGGAATGGAAACTTTTGGTCAATTTGATGATTTGGGTATTTTCAGAACAGAAGTTCAGCTCTTCAGCCCATCCAATGAATCTGGTAAAAGTAGATCCTGAAGATAATCCCTAAGCACTACTCAATGGAAAAAAAAGTGTGCTGCTGGGACTGCATTGGCACACAACAGTCCTGTGAACATCTCACAGCAGCAGAAGCCCAAGATAGAAGCAGTGTAGCCTGGTGGTTAGGAGTTCAGGCACTGGCATATTGCAAACTTGGGGTGGAATTCCAGCTCTCCTACCTGCCAGCCTCTCTAAGTTTCAGCTCTTCTCATCTACAGAAATGGGACAATACCAGTGCCATCCTCATTTAGTGAGGATCCAATAATTCAGGCACCATTCAACAATTAAAAGACAAATAGTCCAATTAAAAGTGGGCAAAGGATTTGAAAAGACATTTTCTGCAAATTGCCACTGATGTACAAATCGCATTGAGTGCATGAAAAGATGCTCATCATCGTTAGTAATCAGGGAAAGACAAGTCCAAACCACAATGAGACAGCATTTCATACCAACCAAGGTGGCTATAATGAAACAACAGACAATAACAAGGGTTGGTGAGGATGTGGAGAAACCAAGACCATCATATACTACTGATGGGAATGTAAAATGATGCAGCCACTTTGGAAAATGGTTTGGTGGTTCCACAAAATGTTAAACATAGTGGTTGAGTCAGCTCAGGCTGCTCTAACACAATACCACAGACTGGGTGGCTTAAACATACATTTATTTCTCACACTTCTGGAGGTTGGGAAGTCCAAGATCAAGGTGCCGCCATGCTCAAGTTCTAGTGAGGGCCCTCTTACTGGTTTGCAGACAGCCACCACATGGCAGAGAGAGAGCATCTTTCTAGTGTCTTTTCAAAGGCATTAATGCCACTCATGAGGGCTTCACCCTGATGGCCTAACTACCTCCCAAAGCCTCCACCTCCAATTACCATCTCACTGGGGTTAGAGCTTCAAAATATTAATTTTAGCAAGACACAAACATTCAGTCCACAGCAACACAGAATTACCATATGATTCATATATATCTAAGAGAATTGGAAACACATGTCTATACAAAACCCATATATGGATATTCATTCACAGAATCATTATTTATCATAGCCAAAACATGAAACAACCCAAATATCCACCAGCTGATGAATGGATAGACAAAATGAGTTCCATTCATACAATGGAATATAATTCACCCACAAAAGGAATAAAGTACTGATACTTGCTACAACATAAATAAACCTCATGAACATTACTCTACATGAAGAAAGTCAGTCACAAGAAAACATATATTGTATGATTCAATTTGTATGAAATGTCCAGAATAGGCAAATCTATAGAGACAAAAGATTAGGGTTTCTAGGGGCTGGGAGAAGAGGGGAATGTGAGTCACTGCTAAGGGAAATATTCTGGAATTAGACTGATATAGCAAGACTTTGTAAATATACTAAAACCATTGTTTTAGACATTGAATTTATGGTGTGTAACTTTTATGTCAATTTTTTAAAGTAGAAAATCCACATAGATTGACCTTGTCAGTGTCCCTGACACCTAGAAAATGCATACAAGTTATCATAACAAAATGAGATGTGGAGAAATGTAAAATGGTGCAGCCACTATGAGAAACTATATGATGGTCCTTCAAAAGTTAAACATAAAATTACCATATGATCCAGAAATTCTACTTCTGGTTACATACCCAAAAGAATGGAAAGCAGGAACTTGAACAGACATTTGTATTCTCATGTTGATAACAGCTTTATTCACAAAACAGCTAAAAAATGGAAGCAACCCAAGTGTCCATGTAGGGATGAATGGATAAACAAAATGTGATATAGACATACAATGGATATATATATACAATAATATATAATTATTCAGCTTTTCAAATGAAGGAAATGCTGGCACCTGCTACAGCATGGATGCAACTTAAAGACATTATGCTAAGTGAAATTAACCAGACACAAAATGACGCATATTGTATGATTCTACTCATGTGAGGTACTTAAGGTAGACAAATTCATAGAGGTAAAGAGTAGAATGGTGGTTGTCAGGGGCTCAGGGGACAGAGGAATGAGAATTTATTGTTCAATGGGACAGAGTTTCAGTTTGGAGGCTGGAAAACTCTGAGATGGATGGTGATGATGGCTGCACAACAATGTGAATGTAATTCATGCCACAGAACTGCACACTTAAAACTGTTAATATGGTAAATTTTATATTATAAGTATTTAATCACAATTAAAGTGTTTTAAATAGAGCATTGGAGATAGAGGCTATAAAACAATGCCTTTGTAAATTAATAATCAAGCAATAATAAAACAATTATTATATGTTCCTGTCTTTAAAAAAAAGAAACGGGCCTTATNCCAACAGGCATCTGCCACTATCAACTCTCAAAGAAGCCACATACAGACTCTGCTTTGATACTAGCACAGCCAACAGGGAATGGAAACTTTTGGTCAATTTGATGATTTGGGTATTTTCAGAACAGAAGTTCAGCTCTTCAGCCCATCCAATGAATCTGGTAAAAGTAGATCCTGAAGATAATCCCTAAGCACTACTCAATGGAAAAAAAAGTGTGCTGCTGGGACTGCATTGGCACACAACAGTCCTGTGAACATCTCACAGCAGCAGAAGCCCAAGATAGAAGCAGTGTAGCCTGGTGGTTAGGAGTTCAGGCACTGGCATATTGCAAACTTGGGGTGGAATTCCAGCTCTCCTACCTGCCAGCCTCTCTAAGTTTCAGCTCTTCTCATCTACAGAAATGGGACAATACCAGTGCCATCCTCATTTAGTGAGGATCCAATAATTCAGGCACCATTCAACAATTAAAAGACAAATAGTCCAATTAAAAGTGGGCAAAGGATTTGAAAAGACATTTTCTGCAAATTGCCACTGATGTACAAATCGCATTGAGTGCATGAAAAGATGCTCATCATCGTTAGTAATCAGGGAAAGACAAGTCCAAACCACAATGAGACAGCATTTCATACCAACCAAGGTGGCTATAATGAAACAACAGACAATAACAAGGGTTGGTGAGGATGTGGAGAAACCAAGACCATCATATACTACTGATGGGAATGTAAAATGATGCAGCCACTTTGGAAAATGGTTTGGTGGTTCCACAAAATGTTAAACATAGTGGTTGAGTCAGCTCAGGCTGCTCTAACACAATACCACAGACTGGGTGGCTTAAACATACATTTATTTCTCACACTTCTGGAGGTTGGGAAGTCCAAGATCAAGGTGCCGCCATGCTCAAGTTCTAGTGAGGGCCCTCTTACTGGTTTGCAGACAGCCACCACATGGCAGAGAGAGAGCATCTTTCTAGTGTCTTTTCAAAGGCATTAATGCCACTCATGAGGGCTTCACCCTGATGGCCTAACTACCTCCCAAAGCCTCCACCTCCAATTACCATCTCACTGGGGGTTAGAGCTTCAAAATATTAATTTTAGCAAGACACAAACATTCAGTCCACAGCAACACAGAATTACCATATGATTCATATATATCTAAGAGAATTGGAAACACATGTCTATACAAAACCCATATATGGATATTCATTCACAGAATCATTATTTATCATAGCCAAAACATGAAACAACCCAAATATCCACCAGCTGATGAATGGATAGACAAAATGAGTTCCATTCATACAATGGAATATAATTCACCCACAAAAAGGAATAAAGTACTGATACTTGCTACAACATAAATAAACCTCATGAACATTACTCTACATGAAGAAAGTCAGTCACAAGAAAACATATATTGTATGATTCAATTTGTATGAAATGTCCAGAATAGGCAAATCTATAGAGACAAAAAGATTAGGGTTTCTAGGGGCTGGGAGAAGAGGGGAATGTGAGTCACTGCTAAGGGAAATATTCTGGAATTAGACTGATATAGCAAGACTTTGTAAATATACTAAAAACCATTGTTTTAGACATTGAATTTATGGTGTGTAACTTTTATGTCAATTTTTTAAAGTAGAAAAATCCACATAGATTGACCTTGTCAGTGTCCCTGACACCTAGAAAATGCATACAAGTTATCATAACAAAATGAGATGTGGAGAAATGTAAAATGGTGCAGCCACTATGAGAAACTATATGATGGTCCTTCAAAAAGTTAAACATAAAATTACCATATGATCCAGAAATTCTACTTCTGGTTACATACCCAAAAGAATGGAAAGCAGGAACTTGAACAGACATTTGTATTCTCATGTTGATAACAGCTTTATTCACAAAACAGCTAAAAAATGGAAGCAACCCAAGTGTCCATGTAGGGATGAATGGATAAACAAAATGTGATATAGACATACAATGGATATATATATACAATAATATATAATTATTCAGCTTTTCAAATGAAGGAAATGCTGGCACCTGCTACAGCATGGATGCAACTTAAAGACATTATGCTAAGTGAAATTAACCAGACACAAAATGACGCATATTGTATGATTCTACTCATGTGAGGTACTTAAGGTAGACAAATTCATAGAGGTAAAGAGTAGAATGGTGGTTGTCAGGGGCTCAGGGGACAGAGGAATGAGAATTTATTGTTCAATGGGACAGAGTTTCAGTTTGGAGGCTGGAAAAACTCTGAGATGGATGGTGATGATGGCTGCACAACAATGTGAATGTAATTCATGCCACAGAACTGCACACTTAAAAACTGTTAATATGGTAAATTTTATATTATAAGTATTTAATCACAATTAAAGTGTTTTTAAATAGAGCATTGGAGATAGAGGCTATAAAACAATGCCTTTGTAAATTAATAATCAAGCAATAATAAAACAATTATTATATGTTCCTGTCTTTAAAAAAAAGAAATGGGAATTATGCATTCCTTCATTGTAGTGGACTGAGGACAGCAATGCATTCACATGAATCTCCAGGTTCAGAGAGAGGAAAATGACCAAGGAAGCCTTTTCAGAACTCACTGGTGGTCTCTACTTTCTGGGAAGCAATTCATATGCCATCTTAGCTCTGAAATATTTGCACACCATCTCTTCAGAGGCAGCATCTGAGCTGTGTTCCCTGAAGAGATGCCTTGGGTATCTCTGGAGCTAAATCAGGCTAAATCCAGAAGCAATCATCACTGAGGTGTTGTTTTTCAGAGAACAAATGGCCACCTGTATACTAGAGACATTTTGAAAGGCTAGGGAGAGCTGTCCAATTTGAGGTTAATGAAGTCTTTGAAAAGATAACCATACCTTGTCAAGAAGATGCTAAATCTTTGCATGATAATTACTTTCCTGACATATCCAACTTTAGTCTCATTCCTACTTCTACTTTTTCATCCTAAAGGTGCTTTTCCTAATGGAATTTGTCGTGATTTTTCTTCATAGAATTTTTTATGTGGCCAGCCTGGTAATCATTTTATTCCTCATCAAATAATTTCAGAAAAATACTGTGCATGCAGAACAATATAATGATAATGATCATTTAAAGTATTCAGGGAAATCTTAAAATCCCCAAGAGGAAAATATAATTATATAAGAGTTCTGCTGTAGTGTTGTTAGTTTTATTTCACCAGATGCGTAATACCTCTTTGGTCTGATTTCATACCTCATCTCATACCTCTAGAGAAATTTGTGTGCGTGGGGCGGGGGGAAGTCTCTTATGATGCACACTTGCTATTTGTTATTTCAATTTCTCATAAAAGTTGTAGTGTTCACTCTATTAGCATCACAAAAGCAGTGTAAAGACCAATAAATAGTGAATATCTCTAGTGGATAATACATATACAATGAAAAACCATATCTTAAATTGTTTTCTCTACTTCACACCAAGAATATAATATGTTTCAACAAATTTTTTCACTGATTAAATAAAGTATCTGCATTATATGGATGTGATATGAGGAGATTTTTAAAATAGGATTTAACTTCTAGCTAAACATGGCCAATTTAACCCATGGATTTCTCTCTAAGGAGTTACATAAATCCCTTACAGGGATTCCATAGCTTGCTCTGAGGGTAGCCAGGCACCATGTCACGAGGACACTCAGGCATCCATGTGGAGAGCCCACATAGAGAGGAACCAAGTTGCCAACACCAAGCTGTGAGGGTGCCATCTTGGAAATGTATTCCTTGGCCCCAGTCAAGCCTTTACATGATTGTAGCCCCAGATGACACCTGACTGACAACTTAGGAGCAACCACAAGCCAGAACTGTCACATTGAACTACTACTGAATTCCTGACCAATAGAAACCTTGAAAAATGATAATAGATTATTGTAGCTTTAAGCCACTAGGTTTGGGGTGATTTGTTCCATAGTAGTAGATAACTAATAGAAGTGTTTTCTTCATTTTCATTAGGAACTTCCTGAAACGTGTCTCTCATCTGCTGCATTAAAACTCATTAACAAATTTCCATTTTCAACATATTAAGTCCAAACTTCCCTTCATTTTCTATAATTTGGAGCCTACTTTAATTCTCACCACTCCACCCATGCTGCAATGTAGCATAGATATGGTTTCAAGAATTAATCATTATTCTTCAATTAGCCTCTATGAAACTAGCATGCACTTGGGAGTCAGAGAGTCCTGAGTCCTAATTCAAAATCCACTTCTTGTTTGCATATTTATATTTACCACATTCCCAGAAGAGGCCACTGCATGAAGAGTGGAACACAATCCATGACAAGAAGGAAAAAAAGCACCATTAGGATCAAAAAGTAAAAGTAGGAATAAGACTAAAGTTGGATATGTCGGTTAGCTATTGCTGTGTAACAAATCACCCCAAAAGTTAGCAACTTAAAACAACACACACTTATTATCTCACTAAGTGTCAGCCCAGTGAGATCTCATATGAAGACTTGACTGAGGAATGACCTGCTTCTGAGTTTGTGTGATCATTAGCAGGACTCAGTTCCTTGCAGGCAATAAGACTGAGTCTCTAAGTCATCAATAGCGGCAAAGTCTGCTAGCAAGATAAGCATTACAATCCTTTGCATCCTAATCAACAAGATGACATCTCACCACTTTTATCATATTCTAATGGTAAAAAGCAAGTTACTAAGTCAATCCACACTCAAGGTTTGGTGGGGAGGTGGGGCAGGGTACACAAGGGCATAAATATCAGGAAGTGGGAATCACTGAGGGCCATCTTAGAAGTCTGCCCACCATGGTTTGGGTACATAAAATAACCTACATATTCACTTTCATGGCTTGATGTTTAAGAATATAGACGCTGGAGCTAGACTGCCTGAGTTCAAATCCCAGCTCTGCCACTTTTAAGCCTATGTAACCTTACAGAGGTTACTCAACAGTACCTACCTCACAACAAAGTTCACAATGTACACAGGCTAAAATAAAACTAATTCAATTGTATTTTAGTGCAATAGTAGGAAACAGTAGGAAAAGTACTATTCTTCGTACTAAGACCTTACAAAAAGTTCTCCCCAGCACCCCATGGGTAATGGAAGCAACAGCATTTTCCAGAACAGCTTCACAGTAAACACTACAATGAATTTCTGTAGACCACTTGATAAAACTAACCTTAATCTAAACCAATGGCACCCACCAAAGTTCAACGTGACACGAGCAATTCTTGGAAGAGCCAGAAAAATCAGATCTACAGCTTAGCTCACCCTTGATCTGATTTGACCTCACTGATTTCAGAATATTTGAAAGAGCAGACAGTTGGCATGTCCTTCATGTAATTCTCCCTAAAAACCATTTATTTCAACAGCTATTTCGATGAAGACTAAGTAGCCATAAGTTTGAAATTGTATTTCCTGGTATAAGGATTCAGGTAATTTATATACATAAGATATATATTTTTTAATTTTCTGTACAAATCTAATAAGATATTTTGATGAAGACTAAGTAGTCATAAGTTCAAAACTGTATTCCCTGGTATAAGGATTCAGGTAATTTACAGGCAAAAAGTAATCTAATAAATATTAAATATAAATATTAAAGGTTTTGCTGTTTTCTGTTGCTGGTTGAAAACAAGCCCAAGTCTTGATCTGAATCAGGGTCCCACCACTTACTGGCTTACTCTATGATCTTGGTCAAGACTTGTCTGAGCTTCAGCGTTTTCAACTTGGAAAATGAAATAATAATAATGTCATCATATTGGGTGGCTAGGAGAATTCAATGAGATTGTGTTTGCAAATTGCATAACATGATACTTGGCTCAAAATAAGCTTTCAAAAAAATGGTAGCAATCCTTAAATATTATTTTTAACTGAAAAGTCTCCTTATACCACAAGTTTATGAATCTTAGGGCTGGTTGATTTGATCACTGTTCAGCAAATATTCATTCTTTTCCCTGCCTCACCAGAGCCCACCACCCAAACCTCCATGGCGGAGTGTACTTCCTCAGACCATAGCTATGTGACTTTCTTTAAACCGTGCAAGTGGACAGAGGTGACAGTGTACAAATGATTCTGAACCTTGGACTTAAGGGGTATCATGCATTCCCTTTGGAAGCTGTGAACTTCTGCCAGGAGAAACATATAGCCCCCTAGTTTGGGCCCCAAATAAGACACATGCAACACAGCTTAACCCAATTTGCAGCCTGGAAGCTGGAACCCAGAGCACAGAGTCCAATTTTGTTCAGGAGAACTATAGCTGGTCTTGAAACTGGTAAGTATTCGAATAATTTTATCTTAAGCCCCTAAGTTTCAGGGAAATTTGTTACATAGTATTACTGTGGCACTAACTGACTGATATGCTGGATAAAGTCACTTTAACAACTACTCTCTGAGACACTGGCCTCCTACTTGCCAAATGCTAAACCTTTTGCTCTTCCCTATGTTGCATCTCTCTGCTAGTCCCCAATGCAGGGGGTGTCATTATGTATAATTTGTGTCTCATTTTACCTATGTGCTTTCCCTCTGTTTCCACCATGGCTCTCAATACCATTCTAGATCAATCTCAGGTATTAGTTGGTGAATGCTTTTTTTTTTTCTTTTAAGTTTTTATTTTGACATAATTGTATAATCACAGGTAGTTGTGAAATAGTTCATAGAGTCTTGTGTACATCTCAGCCACCTGTTGTCCATTATGACATTTTATATAACTAGGGTACAATATCAAAACCAGGACACGAATAAAGCAAAAGTGAAATACATATCTTTTTACCTGAGCTTTACTTAGTAGCTATGCAATCCTTGGTGAGTTACCTATTATTACTGAAGCTCAGTTTTCTCATTCATAACATGGAGATAATAACTCCTACTCCAAAGGTTTGTGGGAGAATTGAGATAATGTTCCTAGAACACCTAGAATGGTACTGAGTTAGGCACAGAAGAGGCAATAAATGGCAGCTCTTGTGATTTTTCTGTAGGTTTCACAGTGAAAAGCAAATAGTAGGTTGCCAAGTCATATATACTGATGCACCTTCTCTATGGGATCAATAGAATAACACTGGATTTTTCTTTAAGAGTTCCACAAGATTTGTCATCAATACTTCAAGGATAAAGAAAACATAATTCGGACATTCAAGAAGAAAAGACAAGTAACCTACAAAATAGGGTTACACATCTCTGCAGTGACACTGAAAACCAGACAGTAATGGAGCAATGAGTACAATATTCTAAAGGAAAGAATGTGAGACTCACACAAAATCCAGTCAAGACGTCACACCAGCAAAGAGGTGGCAGAGAAAGCATGAAATGGTTCAGAAAAACCAGCACCCATGAGCCCTCTTGATAAAAACCACTTGAAATGAAATCCAGACAAATAGGTCCCTACAGAACTAAAACCTCAAGAATGGAGACTCTTCGGTCAAACAATGGAGAAGGAGCAGAGAATCCTATTACATAGAACTGATATTAAGCAATTGTCAGAATTTTGGTTTCCAAGCATAACATAACCATTATGTAAACTTTCACAGCGTGAAAATAATGTAAGAATGAGGAAAATCACAAGGGAAGTGGAGAGAAGTATGAAATTACTAACATCCTCAAATTTCATAGCAGGAAGTCAATCAATATTATCTAAAATTGAAACTGTAATTCAAAGATATGTAACGTCTCCAACTTCTTAATGTTACTAATCATCTCTTCCTTTAACCTTAGAAGCAATCTTTTAGGAGCTAATTAATATCTCTTGCAGAAAAAAAATCTACATGAAGTTTAATGATTCTCTCAGTTCCGTATCAGTTTCATTTCTTTCTAAAGTAAAGTAAAATTAATGAAGTAAAGATAATGATAATACTTTCATAAAGCTGGATGAAGAACAAACTGCTAAAATAAAAACATGGTTTTGTAGAACTATCTGTCCCTCTTTACTTCCATCCTTCATCCTGGACACATACTTTGGAAGGTGCTCAGGACAAGGGTCGTCCAGCACTGATGATATTTATTCCTTGTGGGTGGGAATTCCAGCTGGTTTTTATTTTATTTTATTATTTGTATGTCTCTGTATTGCTTGATCTTTATCACAAGGATGAATTGTTTTAAAACAAGGAATAAAGCCGTCGTGACTTGGCCTCTCATGGGCCGCCTCTTGCAGCCGTTTGTCTTTCTGTTCCAAGTACTGCTTAAATAATGTAAACTGGAAAGAGAACCCAGCTTTGATCTGATTTATTCATGCTGTCCATTTATAAAAACCGAAGGCAGTGGATAAAGGCCCAGCCAACCTGCTTCTTGATGCATATCAGTCATAGAGAGCCACAGGAAGCGCGGAGGGGAAGGTGCTCAGCCATCGGTGTGGGTGTGGGTCCTGTTTGTGAGTCATCCTCTCCCTCCCACCCCAACACACTCTTGAAAGCCCATCTCAGGGTCTTCGTCAGGACACACACTCAGAGCGACACTTGTGTCATATCCCAGAAAAGGTCAATTCTGTGATCCTGCCTCCATCTATTTTTCTGCCTCTTTGGCTTCTCTTCCCTCTGAAACTTGGAGCAAATAAGTATTTCTTTCTCATAGGTTTTTTGTTAATTTTCGCATGAACAATAACAAAAATCCGTACATTCAGGAATTTTTGCAAGGTGCCTTGTGCTTTTGTCAATAAAATTCAATTCCAATTTGTAGCCATTATCAACAAAAATGGAACTTCCTTGGCTGTGGCAAGAAGGGACTGTTTTCCACCAGCTGCTGAGTCACTGGCTGTAGTTCTGTCAGGTAAGTGCTCCTGGAGCGAGCTGCAGATGCTGACTGTGACAGAAATCAGAAAGCCTCGCTCCATGCCCCTGATAGATTCAAATAAACACTTGGGCGATTAGCCAGGGGCAGTCTGAAAGGACACTGCCCTGAACAAAACCTAAAACCGGAGTTGGTCATGGAAGGCTATGTGCTTCAGGCGATTCAGAATTTCGTCTCCAGCGAAAACCCTCAGGAACCTGCTGAGAAGAAAGATCCACTAGAGGACATGGGCCCTCCCCACTTTTAGAGGGTGAGCAGAAAAAGTGGGTCCCTCTCCACTTTTAGTGGCCAATCAGGAACCTGCACAGAAGGGAAACTGAGGCGGTGGACGCCTGTGCTTCCTGACGGCACTGCCTCAGTCAGGGGGCTCCCATCATCAGTCACTCTCTCCCATCACCCTCTAATTGTGCAGGGTGACAGTGCTGCGGATCCCGGCCCAAGGTGCATGCCGGTCAGCCTTGCCCAGCTAACCACCTCTCTGTATGGTAGCGAGAACTGCTCTTGACCCATCTCAACCGGTAGTTCTCTATCTAGTACAGCTTGGTGAGTGTTCATGGCACCACACGGCGCTCACTGTGTGTGTGTGTGTATGTGTGTGTGTGTGTGTGTGTGTCCTGACATCCCTTAAACAGCACTGATGTTGCTAACAGGGTGTGTGTTTGTGTGTGCTGTACCTAGGTCCCCTTTTCTATTAACACTTGTTACAATACTGTTGAGTTCAAGGCAGAGGAAGTATTTCTGAATTCAGGTTATTTGTGAACACTCCACACACTCCATAAGAAGGCTTCAATTACGTAAGTTAAAAAAAATTTTTTTTAAATGACTTCATTAGGCCAGGCGCGGTGGCTCACGCCTATAATCCCAGCACTTTGGGAGGCCGAGGCGGGTGGATCACAAGGTCAGGAGATCAAGACCATCCTGGCTAACACAGTGAAACCCCGTCTCTACTAAAAATACAAAAAATTAGCTGAGCATGGTAGTGGGCACCTGTAGTCCCAGATACTTGAGAGGCTGAGGCAGGAGAATAGCATGAACCCAGGAGGCGGAGCTTTCAGTGAGCTGAGATCGCACCACTGTACTCCAGCCTAGGTGACAGAGTGAGACTCCATCTCAAAAAAAAAAGAAAAAAATGACTTCATTATAGGCAATTCATGCCCCACCTCACCCTCTGCATGACCCCACAATGACCCTATGAAGTCACAATTTAGTGTATGTAATAGAGGAAGAAAAAAGGGATTTTGTTTAACGTGGACTCAAAACACCATCGCTCATGTTCAATAGGTGAACAATTAGTTCTACATATAAACGTGTGCACATCTGAGATGTAAGGAGAATTTCTTTTCTGCTTCTTTTCATTACCTTTCACTCTTTCCTGGGACCTGCCTCTCAATTGCCCTCCAGACTCCAAGCCTTCAGGCTTGCCTCTTTCCCGGATGGAAATCTCATCCCAGAGAAAAATTGGAAAAATCCATTCATACGAAGCTCTAAAAGTTCATGAATGTAAATATTTCTAGGAGCTTGTTGCATAGGCATCCATCTTCTATATTCAAGCAATGAGTGCCCAGTTGATTTTTGTGCACTGAGAAAACTCCTCAGAAAACATTCGTGGAATTAGGACAAAATTCCCTCTCCCAGGAATATTCATATTTTAGCAGACAAGAAAGCCTCAAAGCCAAGACAATGAAACTCCAATGGAGAGACATTGACCAGTAGGCAGAGGAAGCATTTCTGAATCCATGAGGCCTTTTGTAGTCCTCCAAAAGATGTTACCCAGGTGGCCACCTTCATTAGTAGTTCATTAGCCCAAGTTTCAAGCAATCTGGTTTATTCTTTGATCTGCGGCAGTAAATCTCAGGACCCGTGTGTTCATTAGGATGAAAACGGGTGTTGCACAGAATTAAGGAAACTGTGGCCACATAATTTTGGCACACGCAGACAAAACTAAGCAGGTGCTTCTACTGGAGACTTTATCGAGTATTAAATACACTGAAGTGTACCTAGGATCTTCAAGAGGAAAACGCATTCCTTGATGCTTCTCCAAGTCGATCTCTCTTAGCACCAAGCTCCGAGACACAGATCTTCAGCAGTGGTTCCAGCATTTAGATTCCTGGTGGACATCATAATTGTCTTGAGGGCTGTGGCAGCCACAGAGTTGCATGGCTCAGGTCTTTCCCACCTGCTGTGGGGTGTGCGGTTGGATGGCATTGTTCAGATATTGCATCTTGATTCCACAACAATGTTCTTGCCAAGCCCAAGCTTCCCCTGGGCTACTCCAACCAATGGCAGACTTCAGTAGCAGCACTAGAACTGGCCATTCCTCTAATGCAGGGTTTCCCAGCCTCAGTTCTACTGACAACTCTTTGTTTTGGGGGCTGTCCTGTGCATTGCAGGATGTCTAGCAGCATCCCTGGGCTCTACCTACTCGATGACAAGAGTACCCTTTCCTCCAAGGTATAACAACCAAAAGTGTCTCCAGACTGCAAAGTGTCCTGGAGACCAGAATTGCCCTCAGCTGGGACCATGTGTTCTAATTGGCCATCTCGACTTGAGGACTCCCCAGCAGCCTAGCTAAAATGTTGTCCAATCTACACTGCAGCCTGAAGTTTTTCCTACAAAATCTTCCTTACTTTCTCCTCTCTTTTGACATGTGCTGACCCTGCATCACTGCCAGCTCTCCCACCTTCTGCTGCCCCGCATGCCTTTTTCCTTCACGGACATGAAGGAAGAAACATGGACATGATGTTAGAGACATCATGTCCTCTAAAAGATATGTGTATCCAGATTCTATAAAAGGGAACTTAGTTGAAACTTATATGAAAAACCAGAGTGTTCTCATATAAACATCACACACACAACACACATAAATACACAGACAGAAGTTGTAAAATTTTCATTTTCCAGTTTTAAGTTTCTTAATTGGAATACTAGCTTCAGGGTGGAGACCTTCAAGGAACAAGACCAGGAAACATGTGGCACATCTGGAAAGCAAAACAGATCCCCAAAAATTAAGGGTCTCATTTTTATACCAGTTCCTGGATCTCAAAAAGAGGGAATCAGCCCATCTCCCATGGAAATCTCATTTCTCAGTGCGGGGTGGGGACATTTCCATGCCTTCTAGGTGGTCAAAAGCATGCTTCTCTGATCAAAAAATGCAAAGAGTTAAGCATCCCTCCATAATTGCTGTTAACCATCCCCAAAAGTATATTTCTTACCTAGCTCTTTCATAACGCAAAGTAATTTCTGATACCCCCAAAAGTCAAAAACATCAAGCAATGCAATGCAAAACAGAGCAGAGCCTTAGATTTTGAGAGGGACCTGTCTGCTTACAGCTCTTGGGGTTCCAATAGGAAAACAGAGGTTTTTTTCCAAAACTGGGTCTGTGGCACCTTTTCTGTTTTTCCCAAAGAGTCCCAGGCTGCTAGAAATTACTTTAGGTCCTCTCATGTGGGCATTGAGAGTGGCAAGAAGACAGACTGGGGAAATAATTCAGTCAACTGAATAGAAAAACAAACAAAAACTTTCTCTCAGGGAAAAATATCAAGATTTTATTTATTTATTTATTTATTTATTTATTTATTTATTTTTGAGACAGGGTCTCACTGTTGTCACCCAGGCTGGAATCCAGTGGTGTGATCATGGTTCTCTGCAGCCTCAACCTCCTGGGCTTAAGCAATCCTCCCATCTCAGCCTCCCAAGTAGCTAAGACCACAGGCACGTACCATCACATCCAGATAATTTTTTTGTATTTTTAGTAGAAACGAGGTCTCACCATGTTGACCAGGCTGGTGGAGGGCCATTTAAAACACAGGTGGCTAGGCCCTATCCCTAAGCTTCTGAGTCAATAGATGTGGAGCAGAGCCTCAGGGTTTGCACTTCCAAAACATCCCCAGGTGGTGCTCACGCTGCTGTTTCACGGAACACACTTTGAGAACCACTGAACTACAGGAAACCCTTGACAACACATTCCTCTAAAGAATTCCTGGATTCTTCCCAGCCTTCCAGAATACCAAAATGCTCTCTCTGAAAAAGGTCCCTGAGATCACCTTTTCTTACTCATTCTCATTGTACTGAAGAAGGAACTGAGTCACAGGGAGGTGAGAGTATGCCTTGTAAAATCAAGCAGATCTCAGATCTGGGTTTTGAGTCAGAGTTTGTTGATTCACGCCAACACATTTGCCCACAAGGCCTGTCCAGCTTTTTCTATTTCTTCTAAACTCAGCCCTTCAAAACATGGCTGGTATCAATTACCAATGCAAAAGCAGCAGAGCATCCCACGTCACAAAGCTAGAGTCCAGTCTCCAGTGGGAGAGGATGCCAGGGGCCCATAACTAGGATCATGGGAGTGAAACGGGAACTGCTATGGAGATTAAAATTGAACATACCCGATAACTCGGTTCTGCCACCCTGTTATGTCAACTAACAAAATTCAGCAAAGAGCTCCATTTTCATATATAGCTTATAAGATTATAGCCTATAGATTCTTTGGACTTCGAAGTGCAAAGAAATTATCCAGTGTCTCATCTGAAGATGTCCCTAAACCTTAAATGCTGCTGCCTCTTTTTCAGTAAAAATATCAGCACTGAGCTTTCTGCTCTCAGGAAGGCTGCAGCTTGTTGTGTCTAACACGGACCAGAATTGACCTTTTTTTTTTTTTTCTTTTTTGCCTTTTAAGTGTTATTGAGTCTACAAAATGTAGAAAGAAAATTTGCCAGACTTTGTTATTGAATTGGCCAGCTGCTTAGCACTATCTACATTGTTCCATTTGAACAGAATAGGAAGAAGGCCGATTTTGGACAAACATGGCCTAAAACACACTGACTCAACTTCTCTGTGCAGAAGGGATTTCTGGGCAACACATGGTCCTCACAGTGCAGTCAAGTCTGAAAGCTTGGGAGGTTATGGGAGGTTCTTTTTTTTTTTTTTAATTTTGCTGCCAATTACATGATGGATTGAAGAAAGTAAATAGCTCTTTTATCATGTCACATAAATCTTTATGACTAATTTACTAGCACAGTCATCTCCAAAGAGCAAATGTGGATACTGGGTGAAATCTGTTACCATCAAAACCACCACAAATCAGGCAGTGATCAATGTTTTTGTAACTATGGAGAAAACAGCAATGGGAACCCATTTTTGCAGTTCCTGCGAATGTAGAGCAAGTGGCTAAACAGTCAATTGGTGGCTTCACTCAAAGATGTTTTTCACTGTTTTCTTCTGGGCAGGGTGAACAGTGACAATGCATATTCTGATAATTTATTTCAAATGGTCTAGGCAATTTCTCTGGAAAAGTGGGCAGAATATTCCTGGGGACTAGGGAGAAGCCAACAAGCACTCACAAAGGTCAATTTTCTCATCTGCAAAAGTAAAGGAATGTATCTCCTGTGAGAAGGGCAGCAGCATGGAATCCAACACACCTAGGTGGCAGAAAGGTATTGGGCAAGGATAAGGATTATGTCAGTGGCCATTGATTTATCCAGCCAGACACCATGCTCAGTACATTGCATAAATCGTCTCATTCATCCCTCGTACCACCCTGTAACTTACACACATCACTATTTCCATGTTTCAGTTGAGAAAATTCATACACAAAGAAATTAAACAATGTTCCCTAAGCCACATGGATTGCTGATAAATTGTAGAAGCCAAGTGAATACTCACTTTAATCACATTCCACAATCCACAGCCTCGATATAAGAGTAAACTACCAACTTTCCTATCCCACTCTTGTTCTTATTCCCAAAAGGACTTAAGGCAACCCTGTAAAGAACCATTATGGTCAGTTTCAAAATAAATGAACAAACACACATAAGCAAGGAAAGGGGAGTATAGAGAAAAATACCATCAAATGTGTGTTTGTATCCATTGCAGGGCAGCTACACTCTTGCAAAGGTCTCCGAGATTTTATTCTCGAGGTGAAGCATGTGTTTAAATAATACCTAGATTTCCAATAATTGGTTAAATGGAAGTATGGAAGTACATATGTGTTGTGAAATGAAATACATGCAATTCATTCCTACTGGTAAAATATTAAAACATATAGTTTCATCTAATGGTAATTAATATTTGAAATTAAGGCAGACTCTTTAAAAAAAAAAAAAGCAATTCGTTTTGGGAATCAATGCAGAAATACTGTATTTCTTAATCATCCATCCTTGCTTAACACACTGTAGTGATCTTTAGCCTTGAGGGATTGCAAAGTCTTTCCTGGGCACCATAAGTTGGCCTCTGTTTTTACACACTACACAGTCCTGAAAATGTATGCCAAAGGTCAGTATGACAAAAGTAAGCACCTGAACAAACAGAACAATAGTCCTACCCCGTGTATATAAGAGGACCTCTTTTCTTTTGAGGCAAATAGATAAAATACTGAGTTACATATTGTCCTTCAGACACAATCTTCAGCAATATACTTTCTAAGTCACATATATACATCTCTAAGTCACAGCTAGAAACGTTCACTCCTCAGTGAACAGATGTTCCTCAGTATGCAGATGTTCTTTCCATGCCCTATGTATGAGCAAGTCTTCTTAAAGCTCTGGATCTAGAATGACTGAGGTGGTAAGTTTTAGTCCCTAGAAAGGAAGGGTAAATGAAAACCAGCTCCCTGCAGAAGTACACAAGTTGGTTTTATGCATCTGCCAAAAGGACAGTTGCATACGGGTATCAGACAGTAAGACAGACTGACAACCTTTCTCAAATGAAATTAGAGGCATTCAATTCTGTCCTAATTAGCTCGCCTTGAAAGATCAGCATTTCTCAACCTCAGTACTACTATTGACATTTGGAGCCAGATACGTCTTTGTGGCAGGAGTATCCTATGCATGGAAGAGTCTTTAGTAGCATCCCTGGCCTCTCCCCACGAGATGCCAGTAGCCATTCCCCACATTTGACAATCAAAAGTGTCTCCAGAAATTGCCAAATGTCCTCAGGGAAGGAATGAGCCAAAATCATCATGTCTCCAACCTGTCCAGTAGGAGTCACAGCCTTAGATGATCAAACCCTTTAAGCCCACAACGGACTTGGGTATGGATGGGTCTGTTTGAAGGATTTGAGTACAAAGAATTTCTTCCCAATCTGTTCCCTTGGCTGCGCCATACACAAATAAGCCAATATTCATGGATACTATAAACCCACTCAACCCATCTCTCCAGCCAGATATTTGCTGAAGTTAGAATTTTATCACCCAGCCCACACACCCATGTGAATGATATGGATTGGATTGTTAGTCTGAGTGATTTCTGAAACTGGAAATCTGTCAAAAGTTAGTAAAAGAACTACAATCCTCAAGTTTTGCTTAAATAGTCATTTAGCAAATTCAATGTTCTTTTAAAGTTCTTAAGATGCATTAGCTAAAATTAGAAATTACCTAAATGGCAGGCAACAGAGTGGTAGTTAATTAAAACATAGTATATCCCAATGTTACAATTTCGCTTTAAACAACCAGTTGTTTTTTAAGTAAAGAGAAGAAAAGTGGCCTTTTATACTTATCCAAAAAAAAAAAAAAATAGTATATCCTTAAAATGGAATCACATGTCATCCTTCAATATATTTTTGAAGATATATAATGACACAGGAAAGTGCCGAGGACATGGTGATAAACAAACTAACCAGTATTTAGAATTATATAAATACATGTGCACATATTGTGCTGTTCAAAAAACTATGAGCATAATGTTGTCAGCGGCTATCTCAGAGTAACAAGATGTTGATGCTTTTCATTTCCCTCTTTTTGCCTTTATTTTCCACATGTTCTTCATTGAACGGCTAACTGTTATATAATTTGAAAGACCCAAACATTCTGTAAAACGTGCTACCTATTAATTTATCCAAAACAAAAATCAAAAGTTAATTTTACATGCTCTCTTTTCCTATAAAATCCATCTTGGAGTTTCAGTTTCTTACCAAATTATTGTTTTGCTCAATAATTGGCAATATTGATTGCCAACTGGTGGCAAACACCATCATGACTGTGTTTGTGAATCAGAACTAACACTTTCTTCCCACCCATGGTACCAATGGAAAAACACAAACAAGACAGCACCCTTCTTTGCTGGAAGCATAGCATCCCTTGCAACTGTCTTGATTCTGTTTGGTCACGAGGTAGCAAACACTGGTACCAATGCATAGATCTCCAACATTCATTTCTAAATCAAAAGCCACAAAGAACAAACATCGCCATTTTAAAGAAAACTTATGAGTCAGAAAGAGTCTAAGACATCACAAACATTTTTTTGAAACACTGAAGAACATAACTAAGATTAGGAGGCATCAAGGATGATTGGAAAAGTGGGCAGCTTGGTGAGGATGTGAAGAGCAGCAGGGGAGAGGAGTTCATTGAAAAGCAACTCTAAAGGCAGAAGTGTGTCCCAGGTGCACAGCCAGAGCTCCAGCAGATGGCAGTGGAAGGTAAACCAGGCATGCAAATTAGCTCGGGACCACCAGGACCAGGGCAGAAAGGGGGTGAACAATTTCTTCATCATTCTTCAGAAGAGTTATATTCTTACCTGCAGACCAGAAAAATAGGAAACGACCTGTAATGGTTGGAACAGAAGCCAGGATTGAGCTTCGTCTCCAATCTCTGCTATTACTCCTTGTAAAAAATGTTTAGGGGACTACAATGAGTCCATGGTAACCGTTGCTTTGATCATTTCACTGTTACTTGTGGGGGCAAGTAAAGGACAGCGTTCGACATTTTGTGCTTCTACATCTTCAACTCTAACCCACAAGTAAGTGAGCTTTGGGTACCCCATGAAGAATTTCAGAACAAGAATTTCCTGAAATGAAGGCAACTAAAGTCACAAATGTCTTTTGCAGGCCGGGTATGGTGGCCTATTCCTGTAATCCCAATACTTTGGGGGACAAGGCCAGAGGATTGCTGGAAGCCAGGTGTTCAAGACTAGCCTTGGCAACAAAGTGAGACTCCATCTCTACAAAAAAAATTTTTAAATTAGCCAAATGTGATGGTGCATGCCTAAAGTCTCAGCTACTTGGGAGACCGAGGCAGGAGGCTCACCTTAGTTCAGGAGGTTGACACTGCAGTCATGATCGTACCCCTGCACTCCAGCCTGAGTGACAGAGACAGACCCTGTCTCTAAAAATATATGTATAAATAAAAAATAAAAATAAATAAATGCCTTCTGCAGAAGGCCAGAACATCTCTATCCTTTGTGTCTAGTACATTTGCTGACATTGCCAAACACACAATTTCTCTTGGGCTCATTTTCTTATCAGCAAAACAAAAGGACTCAGGAAAGATAAATTTTATGGTCCTCTCCAATTCTGAGATTCCAAGGTCCTAGAATTCTTTACCACATATTCTACATTTCCATCTGCATGGAACAGAGTAGGTAAGATTGTATCCAAAATGTAACTCAATTCACTTCTAGTCACTCAACACTCAAAATTCACCCCACAAAAGTTGAACACAAAATTCAACTCAATTCACTCAACACTGTGTTGAATTCATCTCCTTTGGAATAAAGAAGTAGCTTCAGATTTCTCAGGTGGCTTCCCAACACCAGAATTCTGACACTTTCCATTCATCAGTGCCTCCCAGTGTAATAGGGTGACTCCTTGACTGGTCCTTGGATATTCACCTTGTGTGCAGGCAAGTATTCTGCATCACTTCTTTTGACTTCCTTGGAAACAGCCTTGTTTGGTGAGATGCACACATTCTGCAGAGACTCTTATACAAGTAAATAGCAGCAAATGACCGATGTTCCCACTTTGTTTCACATCAGAGCCAAAAGTAGAGGAAACAAGCATGGCGCTCAACAACACTTGGCTTGGGTATCATGGCCTCTAGCAAATGCATTCCCAGGGTCAGCCAAAGTTCAGCTTCATTTCCATCTGAGAGACTTTGCTTTGGGTTTCAGAGCCCTGTTTGGCTGGATAACTCCACTTTGATCATTTTTTATTCTCCCTGCAACATGATTTCTTAAAAGCAATGCTCTTTACATCTCATTTGGGGGCTGCACTTAACACTGATCAAAGATAATGACATTTTCAGCAAATGAAAGATACCATTTCCCTGCTCTGTCTTTTTCTAGGGCAATTTGTTGAAGCTGATTTTAGGGAAGGCTAAAGAGTAGGGGAAGTGCTCCAACTTGTGTTGCTGTGGCAACTTCTACAGAAGCTCAGGATACACTTGCTCTGCTTCATGAATGCCGCTTTACTTCTTAAAATATCGATTTCCATGGTGCAGAGATGCAATTAGTCAGGTCTGTAAAGGAGGAAGATATTTTTCTCTCTCTTAGATGCTGGAAGGTCAGGTTGAAATGAAACCTTTTCATCGATATAATAACAGTGGAACTTAAAAAGCTGTTCCAAGTGTGCTTGGATGGAGCGATGGGTGGTGTGTATGAAGGTATCCCACCCCAAAGACCAAAACTGTCAGAGACCACCTGAAGGCAACCATTTGACGGGGGCAGTGGTGGGTGTCATTACAATGTGGTACTTAGCACGCAAGCCAAGAAAGCCGCCTACTAAATCCATTCTGTGGCACTTTGGGTGGTTCATAGAACCCTTTTAGGTTGCCTGTACAACTTATGAGGCTTTGTGGTCCTAGTCCCTAACAACTGTTAGGCCCGCAACAAGTACCGAATAGTTGTTCTCTACAGGACAAGATGAAATGTCCTCTGGATGGCGGCAGTGGGTGCTGCCGGCAGAAGAAGAGGGAAGCACAATGCCTGACCTCAGGAACTGCATCATAAAATGGAAGAAAAGCACAAATAAATGACATGAAAGCATGCACTGCAAAAAGACATCCTACTTCCTCCTCATCCTCTTCATCCATACATCACTGCCAAAGAGGCCTTTTAAAATGCACCACAGAATCCTTTCCAGGAACCAGCAACAGACTCTTATTACCTACAGAATAAAATTGCATTCATTTGGGTAAAATTCTAAGCTTTCTTTCATGTGGCCCCAACTATATTATCATCATTTTTCTTCTGCGTGCCTTCTCCAACTGCCTGCTGCCATATTGTTTCTGCATTGGCTTTCCCACATTTCCTTTGACCTTCTCCAACTTGGCAAATATACTCAGCCTTTAAGGATGACGTCAGACCCCACCTCTTCCAAGAAGCCAACCCTGACTCTCTTTTTCTTTGCCCTTTGCTTTTACCTTTATTTTAATATTTGTAAGCTACTTGCTTTCATGAGAGATTTCCTCCCTGATACTAGCAGCTCCTTGAAGGTGAAGACTATGCCATATTCAACTCTGCATTCTCCACAGACCTGAACAGTGTGCTTTGTACAAAGCAACCGCAAAAAGTACTCACTGCACATACAGACTTGCAGACGTGGGCATATGTCTGTGTGTGGTCAGTGCCCAGCTCTGTAGACCCAACGAAGCTTTGGCAGATGTGGGAGATACTGGGCTGGGTTTTGGGTCAGGTGGGGCTTGTCTAAGAAGATTAGATTACAGAGGAGTATTGAGCAGTGTTTTGCAGAAGGAAAAGAGCTATCCTGGCGAATAAATAACAGACCACAGGGGAACCAGTATGTGAAAAGGCTGGAGGGCAGGAACAGAGGACCCCTTTGGAACTTGGTCTGCCTGGAATGCCAAGTATTAACTGAGATGTTAAATGCATTTAAAGGGAATAAAGGATTATTTTTAAAGCCTCTTGTTCCATTTACCCTTCTTCCTTCCATGCAGGCTGCATGGTAGAACGGAAGGAATTGAGGCTTTGGAGCTGAGTGGCCTCATCAGAGAGCCCACTTGTGTTGCTCACCAGCTGTGTGACAGAAATTACTTAACTTTTAGGAGCCTCAGTTTTCTCATCTGCAAAATGGGAGCAATACCTTACAGTATAGATTAAGCCATAATCACAAGGAGCTGCCTCACATGCTGCACATAGACAGACAACAAAAATGTACATATTCACATTTTTCCCTGTTGGGTAATAACGTATAGAACACACATACGAATTTAATTTCAGCTCAAAGCAATGCTCATTGTTATCTGTAACTGTTAAAGAAAACTCTGTTTTACTGTCTTAAATGCCTCTTTGCTTTTATGAACTCTGTTTCATAGTTAAAGTGGTAGCTATGAAATCCAAGGACATTGTAACAGGATTATAATTTATAGGTGCAAACTCAGGACTGCCCTTGGAGGCAAAAAAGGTACTTAAAATTGATGGTCACACTGGATTTAGTGACTCAAGTCCAAAGAATGGGGTATGGAAAGAGAAAACACCAAGTAACATCACAGTGGAGAACCTGGCAAATACCACCCTAACTGGGCAATCAAGGTCAACACCAGCAGTGATAAGTCATATGGATAGCATGCGCCCTTGAAATCATGTGAGAAGAAGGGCAGCTCCTGTCTGTAGTCTTCTTCCCCAAACCCTTAAATTCAGGCTAATCATGAGAAATACATCAGAAAAATACAAATCCAGGGAAATTCTATAATATACCTCATCAGTCCTCCTCAAAACTGTCAAGGTCATCAAAACCTGGAAAACTGTCCCAGCCAAGAGGAGACTGAGGAAGCATGACCACTAAATGCAACGTGGGGTCCTAGATGGGATCCTGGGACAGAAAGGGAACATTTGTGAGAAAACTAATGAAATTCAAATAAAGTCTGGAGTTTAGTTAGTAGTAGTGGACCTATGTTGGTTTCTTAGCTGTGACAAATGTGTCTCTACACATTTATTGTAAATCTGAAATTTGTTTCACAATACAAAGTTTATTAATAATGTAAATAGCTAGACAAACAGATAACATCTGATGCCTGCATTTACCACCATGCAAAACAGGGACCATGAACATTTGAGCTGGATGTTGGCAGAATCAAGGCTGCAGCCACCCAATCCTCAGGCCACCACACAAGCCTCAGATAGACATTCCCAGCCTGACTGCTGTGTGGTCATCTCCTTGGAAACATGAATCCTGACTTCCTTTCAAGATCACTCCCTTCCCTACAAAGCACACTACTGCAAAACTAGAATCTCAAGCAATCATGTGTGAGATCATGTGTGCAGAGAAGAAACAGCTACATTTGTTTATAATTGTCTTAAGATCCCACAATGCCAATTATCAGGATTTTTTTCCAAATTATTTTCAGCATTGTAAAATCCATATCCATAAATGGTCTTTGTTTGTTTGTTTGTTTGTTTGTTTGTTTGTTTTTGAGACGGTCTCACTCTGTCGCCCAGATTGGAGTGCACTGTACCCTCCGCCTCCCAGGTTCAAGCGATTCTCATGCCTCAGTCTCCCAATTAGCTGGAATTACAGGCGTGAGCCACCATGTCTGGTGAATTTTTGTATTTTTAGTAGAGACAGGGTTTCGCCATTTTGGCCAGGCTGGTCTTGAACTCCTGGCCTCTAGTGATCTGCCCACCTCGGCCTCCCAATGTGCTGAGCACCTCCCAATGGGCATGAGCCACCACGTCCAGCCACATAAATGATCTTTGAATAAACATTTTCCTGAAGGCAGCTATTTCAATACTGCCTTCACAAGTAGAATACAATGCTATCATAATAAAGGCTTTCATTTACTTCTCATTAGTCCCATCAGCAATATGGGGCACTGGGAAGAAGCCAGCCTGCTGAACTGACTGCTGAATCCTGGGTGTTTAAATCAGTCTCTCACTCTCTGGTTGTGTGCACCACCTAGCCAAGGGGTTTGGTCTCAGTTTTCCAAATTGTCTAATAAGAGTAATATTCCTTATACCCTACATTTGTTTGGAGGGATAAATATATATAAAACACTGGGCTTCAAAGGGTTAATAAATGCGCAAATACGAGTCTGACCATTTGGTCAGTAGTGAAGCCAACGTTTCCTTTTTGTCCAGAGACAGTGCAGAAAAAGAGTATAAACAAGACGGGATGTGAGCTTTGTGGAAAGCATTTGCAAAATCTCTCTTCAATGCTTTTGAAAGACCTGCTCCCACAGGATTGCTGTGGGTAGTTCTTAGCCTCAGTTCAGCTTCAAAATGCCATCCTTCAATTAAAATAGGGTCCCCTGTGTAGCAGAAAGTGCCCTAGTTGCATGTTAGTTATAGAAAAATATTGGCAATGATTCTCCTCCAATATCCTTTTAAAAAACAAAAAATATAATTCTTATTGAAAGCAGCTTAACTGTTCTTGAATATACAACCATTGCAAAGATGGTTTCAGAATGTGTGTGTGTGTGTGTGTGTGTGTGTGCTCATGCATGTGCTATTCCAGAGTAAGCCAAGATTCTGACTACAAACTTTGTCCACTAGCTGATGAATAGAGTGGATATGTGTTGCCATTCTAGAAGTCAAGCATCCAGCATTCAGCCTTTAACCAATGATCAAATTTAGCATCATCAACATCAACAATGGGAAAACTTATACCAGAGGCCTCCTGATGTATGATTTATTAAGAAAGGCATTTCACCTAGGAGGTATTCTTACTAAGAAATGTTAATTTTAAATCCAATTATGAGCAAACAGAAAGATCCAGAATGGAAGACGTTGTGTAAGACAGTATTTCTCAACCTTGGTGCTATTGTCATGTGTGTCCAGATAATCCTTTGGGGGCAGGGGGAGCTGCCTGTACATTATAGGATGTTGAGCAGCATCCCTGGCCTCTACTTGCTAGGTGCCAGCAGCACTACCCAGGAACAACAACCAACAATGTTTCTAGACATTGCCAAATATCCTCCGGGGATGAGGGGACACATTTGTCTCCCTCCCTCATGCTCTACATGTAGTTGAAAACCACGTTGTTAGAAAACTGGCCTGACCCTTCAGTGTTTTACAGGCAACTAAACATAAAGGAGGTGGCACAGGCAACTAAACATAAAGGAGGTGGCACAGGCAACTAAATATAAAGGAGACAGCACAATTCTAGATAACATGCAATAACCAAATGCATGCCGGACACAAGACCAATAACCATTTCGTAAGTGTTGGCGCTGCTCTTACTCACAGATGCCCTACTGTGCTCAGAACAGGGCTGCATCTTCATGCCCACACCAATCCCGGGGGTGGGGTTACGCCTAAAATGCAGAATCTCCATCTGCAGGTCTGCATTGCCAAAGAGCTCCAAGGAGCTGCCCTCTCTGCTGTCCACACGCCACACTGGGCCACATCTAGAGGAGGGTATTTTTTTTTTAACATACATTCGTTAGGCTGTTGATTCACCTGCAATTAATATATTGTCAAAGCATTATTTGAGGCTGGGCACGGTGGCTCACGCCTGTAATCCCAGCACTTTAAGAGGCCAAGGCCAGAGGATTGCTTGAGCTCAGGAGTTCAAGACCAGCCTGGGCAACATAGTGAGACTGTCTCTCCAAATAAAAAATAATAAAATATTTGAGAATAAGGTGCCTAACTGCTTATGTGACTGGCATATCTTTTCTGCTTTTGGGTAGAGGAGGAAGATGGGGATAGCATGTTAGTATATTGTTTAAAGGAAGTAGGCCCCTATCATTAATCTCAAGATAAATTATACTCATTTGTATGAGAATTTAAAGGTAAAATATTTGAGAAGTATAATGAAGTTATTGAAATAATTTCTATAACATGCCAAATTTTTCAATGTTTTTATGTTAAAATACAGCTTATTTGTGAGAGAAAATCTGGGGGGAAACACAGAAAATCAGAAGAAAATGAAACTACAGCTTAATCATTTAAATTTAATTGCTACCGACCTTTGTAAGTATTTTACTCTGGACCTTTTCCCTACACATAGATTTATGTTGTTTGTCATAACAATTTTGTCTCTTTCCCATCTGTCTTACATTCAGGAGCACTTATCTGTATTATTATGAATTTTTCCTGAACGTCACATTTGTGAGTCAATAATATTCCAAATCACATTTAATACGCCATCCTCTGAAGTGAGAAAGCATTCACGTGAAGCTTTCCTTTTTGTTAAACTGGTTTACATACCGTAAATGAATTTTACATATTTCTAGGAGGAGGATATTCAATGTTCTGAACACAAAAAAGTGACAAAGGTTTGCGATGATGGATATACTAATTACCCTCATCTTATCACTATATATCACATATATTATAACATCACTATATACCCTATAAATACATATAATTATTATGTGTCAATTAAATTTTTTAAATATTTAAAATGTTTAAATGTATTTATGTATTTATTTTTGGAGGAAAGGTCTCGCTCTGTCACTCAGGCTGGAGTGCAGTGGTGCCATCATAGCTCACTGCAGCCTCAAATTCTTGGGCTCAAGCCATCTTCTCACCTCAGCCTCCTGAGCCACTGCACCTGGCAAAAATGTTTTATTCAAAGAAATAAATAAAAGCAAAAACTAGGGATAAATGACCAGAGGGAGCTTTCTTCGAAAACTACTCAGGCAAATTTGATGTCCATCCTGCTACCTCCTTGGTGTGTTGATCACAGCTTGATCAAAGAATAAAAGGACTAAAATGCTTTCTTCTTTTTCACTCTAAATTATGGGGAATTGGATCACCCCAGGTGGTTCTAGCTGTAAAATCATTGGGCAACTTGGTGTAAAAATCCCTTGAAATACTCACAATGCCCTCAGCATGAACAAGGACGAGCAAGGTGGGTGCTGATTAACCTAATTGAGTTAATCCACCTCTCTCTGGTTGGTTGGGTAGTTAATTGGCTGCTCCTCCTACACTCAGAGTTGAGGGGCTGTAGGCCCCCTTAGAAGTTCACCTGTACAGCATGGCTTTGAAACTTTTTAAAGTCTAGAGCCTGAAAGACTACCGTTTCATGACTGAGCATTATGCATTTTTAGAAACAGCAGTTAAGCTGAAAATGGAGCCAAGCTCTTACATGCAGAGCACACTGCTGAACCTGGAGCAGGGCTCGGGGAGGACAGAAAGGAGGAAGAGCCAAACTTTTGCTGTCGACACATGTCCAAGACTAAGGCCCGTGCCCTGAAAGCAAACTCTAGATCACACACGAGCAAGAGCTGTGGGACAGGACAGAGACTTGTGGATGCTGCTTCTTCGTTGACTTTACTTATTTGGGGGAAACTGCAGAAGTCATCAGAGTAGACATCGGCAAAGCAGATGCCAATCATTGGTTTTTTTAAAAATATGGATTTGATAGCCCAGGTGAAAATGGGGAACATTCAAAAGAAAGCAAACTGGGACACTTTCTCACCCTTAATTCCTTGCCCTCCATGAGTTATCTGAAATTGAACCACCCCACATGGCTCTAGCTACATGGTATAAAATGTACTTGGCAGTCAAATACAAATGAACACATGCAGTTTTATATTGTCAAGCTACTGCTTCCATTTGCTTGATGAATCAATTGTCTTCATTTAAAAAGAAAAAGATGATGGGAAGGAATTGCATTCTTTCCCCCACCGCCTGCAGGCTGGGATGCAGTGGCGTGATCACGGATCACGGTTCACTACAGACTCGACCTCCCAGGCTCAAACAATCCTCCCAGCTCAGCCTCCCAAGTAGCTGGGACTACAGGTGTGTGCCACCATGCCGGGCTGATTTTTTGTATTTTTAGGACAAAGTGCTGGGATTACAGGCGTGAGCCACTGTGCCTGCCCTGCATTCTTTATTTAAGTTATTTAGATGGAAATCTAAAGAAGGCGATCCCAGTAGCCTGGACAAAGTGGCCCAAAGCATCAACAATCAGGACTGCTGGGGGCTGTGTGTGTGAAAGTTTGGGTGAGGAGGGGCCACCTGCCTCAGAATCACTTGGGGAGTTTGTCATGCGTGTGGATTCCTGGACACCATCCCAGACCTGCTGAGTCAGAGTCTGGCATGTTTAACAAGCTCCCGGAGGGGATCTTCCACATGCTAAAGGGTGAGAAGCATGGACTGCAGTTTTGGAGATGAGATCAACAAGATATAGGGTCCAGGTGTCACAAAACACACCTTAAAGTTCCTGAGCAAGCGGAAATTGCCAGTGAGCCTTTAGAGAAAGCCTTGGGTTATACAAGCATTTGAAGGGGCCACACGAGAGTCTACAAATAGTGAATCTTCTCTGTGAGGTACTAAACCAACCCCTTTAGACTTGCTGACAACTGCGTAAGAAGAGGATGCAAGGGAGGGAGAGAGGCGTAAAGGGAGAAGGGAAGAAAGGCCTCAATCCAGCCATCTGCAGAGAACACAATGGAGAAGTCTTCCTGCTGCCACTTAACCAAAGCCCTACCAGGCAAAGTCCTCTGCTGAAGGCTCCAAGTCTCCTCGGGCTTGTGACAGGTGCATCCTGGCAGGCTGGTTTGCTCATCAGCAGACTCTCTTGTGAGAGGAACGCTAGTGGGGCATTTATGAACACTGTCTTTTGGCGACTCCACGACACAGGCCTGTGAACGCACAGCCAAGAATCCCAGCACACCTCTGGCATCTGTGCTAACAGAGAGCAGTGACACCAAAGTCCACTTCTTGAAAATGGAAGGCTTTGTAGCTTTCTTCCAAAAAGAAGCTTCTCATTTGAATGACTTTAGGAAAGCACATTGGNTGCCTCAGAATCACTTGGGGAGTTTGTCATGCGTGTGGATTCCTGGACACCATCCCAGACCTGCTGAGTCAGAGTCTGGCATGTTTAACAAGCTCCCGGAGGGGATCTTCCACATGCTAAAGGGTGAGAAGCATGGACTGCAGTTTTTGGAGATGAGATCAACAAGATATAGGGTCCAGGTGTCACAAAACACACCTTAAAGTTCCTGAGCAAGCGGAAATTGCCAGTGAGCCTTTAGAGAAAGCCTTGGGTTATACAAGCATTTGAAGGGGCCACACGAGAGTCTACAAATAGTGAATCTTCTCTGTGAGGTACTAAACCAACCCCTTTAGACTTGCTGACAACTGCGTAAGAAGAGGATGCAAGGGAGGGAGAGAGGCGTAAAGGGAGAAGGGAAGAAAGGCCTCAATCCAGCCATCTGCAGAGAACACAATGGAGAAGTCTTCCTGCTGCCACTTAACCAAAGCCCTACCAGGCAAAGTCCTCTGCTGAAGGCTCCAAGTCTCCTCGGGCTTGTGACAGGTGCATCCTGGCAGGCTGGTTTGCTCATCAGCAGACTCTCTTGTGAGAGGAACGCTAGTGGGGCATTTATGAACACTGTCTTTTGGCGACTCCACGACACAGGCCTGTGAACGCACAGCCAAGAATCCCAGCACACCTCTGGCATCTGTGCTAACAGAGAGCAGTGACACCAAAGTCCACTTCTTGAAAATGGAAGGCTTTGTAGCTTTCTTCCAAAAAGAAGCTTCTCATTTGAATGACTTTAGGAAAGCACATTGGGGCGGGTGGGGGCGGGGGGAGGAACTTCCGATGGTAGGGTTACTTTCTTTTGTGGGCCATTCTGTGGAAGATTGGTGTATAAGTCTTGTATGGAAAAATAAAGCAGGAGCTTCTATTCACGCTGTTCAAATTGTCAGACTGTGAAGGGGCAGTGGCTGCAGCAATTGAGTGGGATGCAGCAGGAAGGCTTCAGCAACTGAGTGGGACGCAGCAGGAAACCAGTGATTAGAAGGGGGACCAGTCCATACTTGTTCCATGCATTTCCTACCAATCTTTTCGGGTCCATGGTTGATTTGGTCATGGAACATTGATTATGGTGAGGAGACACAGTGTTAGGCTCCCTAGCCACACCAACTATTAGGTATTTGCTAAGTGTAAGCTAAACCTGGGATGCCACACTGGAAGAGGAATACCATGAGATAATCCCACCCTTCCTCATTCCTTCTAGTCACAGTTACCACCATGGGGCCAGGACGGCTCAAACTGGATGGAAAGGTAGACCCATGTGTATACAAATTTTCCTTCCAGTAGAAGGCACCTGCTATAGTGAGTCATGATCATCTGGCCTCCAGGAATCTCGACTCCATCTGACTGCTCAGCCCTGCCCATGTTCACAGATGCCCAGACCCACATCAGCCCAGCTTTCCCTAAATGAATGAAAACTGCAACAAATCCAAATTTTGCAGAATAAAGCTAGAAGTCCTCTTCCCTCACTGACTATCTCTAGGTGGAAACATCGTGTTTCACATCCAAGAGACTGATGCTAGCAAACATACCACACCGTTCACATCTGATCCTGCTAACCACAGCACACAGCTGGTTGCCATAGCACCCAAGCACCCCACATACAATCACAGCACCCCCACGGCAGCTGGATTCAGGAGTCAGGTAGCCTGGAGTTGAGGCAGGCTTCACCTGCTGTAGACCATCTGTGTGTTCTCATAGCTCTCTCTGCCTCAGTTTCCTCATTGGTAAGTAGAGACAATAATAATGCCAACTTCATAGACTGGCTACAAGGCTTATGTGAGTCAATATTTGTAAAGGGCTTAGAACAGTGGCAGGCACATAGGTGGGCATATTCACACAAATTGGTTGGTATAAAACAGAGATTTATGATCTCACAGTTCGGGAAGGCAGAAGTCTATAATCAAGGTGTTGGCAGGCTTGGTTCCTCCCGGAGGCTCTGAGGAAGAAACCATCCCATGCCTCTCTCCAGCTTCTGGTGTCGGCAGCAATCCTTGGTGTTCCCTGGCTTGGAGAATCTCTTGGGGAATCTCCAATCTCTGTATCCATCTTTACAGGCCTCCTCTTTATGTCTCTTATAATGTAAACCCAGCCCCATCCAGTATGATCTCATCTCCATTCTTATCCTAATTATATCGGCAAAGACCCTCTTTCCAAATAAGATTATATTCTAAGGTTCCAGGCGGACATCAATTTTGGGGGAACACTATTTAAACACTACAAAAAAGATATATGTGTTTCTGAAATAATTCTGCACATGAAAGGCAGACTTCTCCGGTTTCAGTGTGACTGTCATTTTTTCTTCCTGTAATGTTTAGAAGAACTTACCAGTGTAGCTATCTGGGCCTGGAGTTTTCTTTGAGGAAATGTTTTTGACTTTGGATTTAGTTCCTTGAAAATGCATAGAATATTACAAATTTCCTATTTCTTTTTGTGTTTAATTAGAAATTCACTCTTTTCATCTAAATATTTGAATATATTGGCCAAACTTTTTTTGTTTTGTTTGTTTGTTTTTTACAATTTCCACTTATTTTCTTTTTAATGCCTGGCAGATGTGTAGTTATATCACCTTTTACATTCCTGATATTGACATCTTGTGCCTTCTTTTCTTTCTTTTCTTTTTTTTGTGATTAGTCCTTCCAGGGATTTATAAGTTTTATTAGTACTTTTAAAGAGCAATATTTGGTTTTGAATTTTGGTTTTCTTGATTTTTCCTTGTTTTATATTTGTTTTCCACTTTATTAATTTCTGTTCTTTAATATTTTCTTCTACTTTATTTGAGATCAGTATGCTTTTTTCCCCTAACTTCTGGAGACGCATGTTGAGATTCTTGACTTTTGGCATTTCATCTTTTCTCATGCCTGTATTTAATAGTAAATATTTTCTTCTCTTCAGGGTTTTAACTGAATCCCATAAATTTTGATATGCCATGATTTCACTTCCATTCAGCTGCAAATATTTTCTAATTTCCATTGTAACTTTTTCTTTCACTTTTCTACTATTTAGAAGAATACTGCTTAATTTCTAAACATGGGAATTTTCTAGTTATCTTTTTATCACTAATTTCTAGCTTACTTCCATTGCAGTCAAGGAATATATTCTGTGGAATTTTAATTTTCTAAGATTTGTTAAAACTTGCTTTATGAGTCAATATATGGCAAATTTTGGTCAATTTTCTATGTGCACTTAAAATAATAGTATGCTTTGCAGTCTAAGCTTTAGCATTTTATTACAACAATTAGGAAAAGTATGCCAAACATGTTTAAATAGTCTCTGCTTCTGAATTTTGTATACTATCCTTTCAGTTGTAGAGAGAGATGTATTAAAATTTCATGCTTTAAAAAAAGGTAAACTTCTCTGATGAACTGTTCTCTCTCTCCTATGACAACACCCAGCGTGAACACAATCCTGTCTCAAAGGGGAAAGGCAGAGCTTCCATAACTTTCCACATCCATGAGCAAGTGAGGAAGAAGAACTTAGAAAGATGCTGACTCAGCCCCTCACCCCCACCCCAGCTGGATTTGCCTCTGAATTCAGTTGTAACAAAGAAATCCTAGTGTGCCTGGCAGCCCTGGGCCACCTCCCTAGCTGGGAACCAAGGGTCACAGGGGCCACCGCACTGCATCCATGGAGGTGCCCTGAGCAGGCTGGGGCCCGGGCCGGCACAAGCATCAGCCCGGCCCAGCAGACAGACGTTCCCACTCACACCTAGGCCTTCCCCAGGCCCCAGGTGACTCATCTCCCTCTCACATCCCAGAGGAAACCTGATTTGGAGCCTCGTTGTGACTACACAAACACATATAAATATGCGCACATATATATTTATTGATATGTAAGATGTTTTTATACAAACAAATTTTATAAATTATTATAAATATGTAACATTTGTTTATATAGTTATATAATCATTGTTTTACTATTTGTAATATTAAATAATTTCATAAAACATTAATTATGCAACATTTTATTATTAAAATATAACATTAAATAACTATATAATCATTTCTATAATTACTTGTATAAAATAACAAAGTTATATATTACATAATTATATCGTTATAAAATCATATTANATATATTTTTAAAATATATTTAATATTTCTAAATACATATGTTATGTATTTCTATGAATTTCAACACATTAATGTATCTATTTTGACGACCCTTTGTAGAAAGCCGACTATAATCCATGCTGGGGTAAAGTCATTCTTTCTCCTGCTTTTTGAAGGAAGTTAAAACATTTTCACGGGTCCTGGGCGCTGTGCCTCGTGAACCTGGTGGAGACGTCTGTGTGACCTCAAGGAGGCACTCACAGAAGTCTGACATTCTCTGCCACCGTGAGACAAGTGGATAGTCTGCCCTTGAGACGACATCGTGAGCTCAGCAGGACACTGTGTGCAGCCCCGCAGTGACTCAGGAAATGTTTAGTGATGATCCTGGATGGTATAGACCTCTATGCACTTGGATGCGACTTCCTCTGCGAGGTAGTGTAGTCCCAAATCCAGAGAACTGGAATGAATTCCTGGGAGAGTTGAGGTACACATATCACCAACAAACGAAGAGTCAGGAAGCTCTGGGGGATTTCGTCCTTCTCTGAAATGGAAAAGTGAGTTTCACAGAACTCGTGTTTCTCTTATTAGAAATAAACCTGCTAGGTAATACCCGTTGATGCTGCAGGCATAGGACTTTGTGTTTATTTGCACAGTTTTGGGTTAGGACCAAATTTGGACGATTTTATTTTTGTATTTCTATAGTGATACACAGAATCTAATAAAAAAAAAAGTGAACTGGTGTAAGGAAAAAAAGCACCAAAGACTTATTATGTTCATTGCCAATGATTTATCACTTGCTGAAAAGTGAAGGATGTTCCTTGGATGGGAACAGAATGTCTGCCAGAGCATCCTCTTGCCAACAGAGGAAAGGAGATGCAGGAGCAAGGGCTGTTCCTGTCATAAACGTGAATCCTTGCTGGGTGCAGTGGCTCATGCCTATAACCCCAACACTTTGGGTCGCCAAGGTGGGTGGATCACTTGAGACCAGGAGTTTGAGACCAACCTGGCCAACATGGCAAAACCCCGTCTCTACTAAAAACACAAAAATTAGCCAGGCATGGTGGTACATGCCTGTAATCCCAGCTACTCAGGAGGCTGAGGCAGGAGTGAGCCAGGATTATGCCACTGCACTCCAGCCTGGGTGACAAAGCAAGACTCTGCCTCAAAAAAATAAATTAAAAAAAATTTTTTTTCAGTAAAAACATGAATCCTACCATGAATCACTTCCACTTAATCTAGATTTGAAGATACAATTCCATACGATTTTAATGCCACATTTTATTTTTTAATTTTAATTTTAATTTTTTAAAGACAGAATCTAACTCTGTCCCCCAGGTTGGAGTACAATGGCACTATCTCGGCTCACTGCAACCTCCACCTCCCAGGTTCAAGCAATTCTCATGCCTCAGCCTCCTGAGTAGCTGGAACTACAGGTGTGCACCATCATGCCCAACTAATTTTTGTATTTTTAGCAGAGACGGGGTTTCCCTAGGTTGGCCAGGCTGGTCTCCAACTCCTGACCTCAAGTGATCTGCCTGCCTCAGCCTCCCAAAGTGCTGGGATTACAGGTGTGAACCATCATGCCCGGCCTCTTAAGAAATTTTGAGAGAGTACTTAGCTCCCCTTTGCTCGTGGCATTGTCGAATTATGGTCCCTAATTCCAGCGGGACAAGCCCTACTGTACTCTAGGCTCAAGTGGTTCAAATCAAAGAGAAATCAAAAGGAGTGTATAGAGAGCAGAGCATGACGGCAGAGGTGTCAGACCAACACGGCACTCACTCTGGATTTTTCCAAATAAAAATTCAAACTTTGCAAATGGATGGTGCCAGGACACTTGGATATTTGTATGGGGAAAACAATGAATATTGACCCTTGCTTCACACCACACTCCCAGGTTGACTCAAAGCGCATCATATACGGGAGAACTAAAGCTCTGAGGTTTCTAGTGATGAACCTAAGAGAAAAATCTGTGGAAAATCAGATCAAGTGAGGATTTCTACATCAGGACACAAAAGGCACAACTATTTTTTAAAACTGGTAAAATAGACATTATCAAGATTAAAAACCTTTGCTGTCTGACGGATACAGTTAGGAAAAAATGAAGAGGAAATCCACAGGGTGGGGAAATTTTGCAAAACATATCTGACAGAAGGCATGTATCCAGAATATAGGTAACTCTCACACTCAATAATAAGAAGAAAAACAATCCAATTTTATTTTAAATTTTGTTTTCTTTTAAAGACCAGGTCTCACTCTGTCACACAAGTGGAGCATGGTGGCACAATCATAGCTCCCTGCAACCTTGAACTTCTAAGTTCAAGTTATTCTCCTGCTTCAGCCTCCCAAGTAGCTAGGACTATGAGCATACACCACCACAGCCAGCTAATTTTTTTTATTTTTTATCAAGATAGGGTCTTGTTACGCTGCCCTGGCTGGTCTCAAACTCCTGGCCCCAAGTGTTGCATCTCAGCTTTTCAAATGAGCAAAAGATAAGAACAATCACCTCAAAAGAGAAGATATAAATATCAATACACTTACGAAAAGATGTTCAAAACCGTTAGTCATCAGGAAAATCCAAATTAAAATGCCTATATGTTTCATAGAATCGATAAAGTTAAAAAGATTGACAATAACAAGTATTAATGAAAATGCAAGCTGGGCGTGATGGCTCATGCCTGTAATCCCAGCATTTTGGGAGGCTGAAGTGGGAGGATCACTTTGAGCTCAGGAGTTCAGGACCAGACTGGGCAACATGACGAAACCCTGTCTCTACAAAAAATACAAAAATTAGCTAGGCATTGGTGGCTTGCGCCTGTAATCCCAGCTACTTGGGAGGCTGAGGTGGGAGGATCACTTGGGCCCAGGAGGTGGAGGCTGCAGTGAGCTGTGATCGCACCACTGCACTCCAGGCTGGGCAAAAGTGAGACCCTGTCTCAAAAAAAAAAAAAAAAAAAAAAAAAAAAGGAAAATGCAGAGCAAGTGAAACTCACATACATCGCTCGTAGGAATACAAAATTGTTCTTATAAAGTTAAACACACGTGAACCATATGACCCAACAATTGCATTCCTAGGTATTTACCTAAGGAAAGTAAAAACATATATCCACACCAGCATCTGAATGGGAATGCTTATATAATTATATGTTACAATGGCTTTATTCACAATCACCAAAAACTGGAAACAACCCAGCATCATTCAATAGGTAAACAGAGAAACAAACAAATATCCATCCAGCTGAATACTCTCAAGGGATAGAAAGAAAAGAACGACTGAATCATGCAATTCAAATGCATGATGCTAAGTGAAAGAAGCCAGACACGAAAGCCTCATACTGTATCCTTCCACTTAGTAACATATTAGAAAATGCCAAAAAAAAATTCTATACTCAATTTAATGCTCTGCTGTTGCCATCTTTAAATTCTTAATTTTTGAAAAGGGGGCTTCATCCTTTCATTTTGCTCTGGACCCTGCAAGTGATGTAGCTGGTCCATGCAGTGTTTTTGAAAATATGCAAGAATTTGGGAATGTCATTTGTTCCTATGCTTACCTGTTCCCAATAGGCCCCACACTCTGAATTTTTTTTTTATACCCAGAGCTTCCTCAAACATCAGCATTACTGCCTGACTCCAGAAAACATTCAAGTTTTCAAAATTTGCAAAAGCATGCTGGTCACCTGATCTCAGAAACTGCAGGAAAAAAAAAAAAAAAGGCAATTGCATACATAAGAAAAACCCTGCTAACCAAGTTTACACTCATTCTCCTCAGCCTACACTTCAGTGTATGGGTTGAATCACAGCCACACACTCTCAAGGCCCCTCTGAGATGTGCAAGGCTCAATCTGTCATCTCACTAGATTATTCCATGTGTTCCAAGGACTGATGGAATTTTTTGGTTTCTGTCTTGATGTTCTCTTGGCACCCACCCAGGAAGGTCTTGGGTAGTGCACTGAACAGGAAAATGACATCCCCAATCTCCATCCAGGAGAATCTTAACAAATGTCCAAATGTCTCTGCTTTCAAAAAATCTGCCTCATGGCCAGGATGGATTCTTCCTATCCTGTGAAGTTGCCAGCTCCCTTTTCTAAAAGTAGCCTTATAGAGCCCCGTATCTATAGAATTCCTGCAATCGATATCTCTGTAGTTCCTGCAATCAGCATGGCAATCAGCATGGACTTGCAGAATAAAAGTGTCATCATCTCCAAAAAGCAATCCACACCAGAGAAAAACAAATCATCTTCAATACTGTGAAAATGCCTTGGTGATCTTTGACAAAGAAATTGAAGGTTTTGTATTAAAACTGACAGAGCAAACTTCCTGCTGAAAGCCACAGGCCAATCCCCAGAGGAACATACGTCTTGTCAGCGAGAAGAGCCACTGACACCACATCATGAGTTTCCATGAGCACCAACGATGGAAGCCATGGAGAAGAAAAACTGCACTGCCAACTGCATCAACACCATTCCAAAGACAATTTTTAGTACTGGAGGAGAGAGGAGTGCTTTTCATTAGGCAGACTTTCCTGAATTGATGCTGAGAGGGATGCAGCAATTTTGGTGTCAGTTCTGGTGGCACTTCCAAATGATGTGATGTCGCAATGGTACATTCAACTCAGCCTGGCCCCTCTTTGTTGCTGAGAAGCACTCCGCAAGCACACACTCTCGTTACTCCATTCCACACAACTGTGAAGGAGGTGAGTGGAAAATTGTTGTTTGTCTTGTGTTACAGATTTTCTTTAAAATGTGAGGATGCAATGGGTTAATGTGCACTTTATTTTTGAAATCACAAGGTTGCTCTAATGCCATCTCCAGCTATGGGGGAAAGGAGCTACCACTGAACAGGGAGTCTCACTCTGTCACCCAGGCTGGAGTACAGAGGTGCGATCTCAGCTCACTGCAACCTCCACCTTCTGGGTTCAAGCGATTCTCCTGCCTCAGTCCCCTGAGTAGCTAGGATTACAGGCACCCGCCACCACGCCTGGCTAATGTTTGTATTTTTAGTAGAGATGGGGTTTCACCGTGTTGGCCAGGCTGGTCTCAAACTCCTGACCTCAACTGATCCACCTGCCTTGGCCTCCCAAAGTAATGGGATTACAGGCGTGAGCCACCACACCCAGCCAACACATTTCCATTTGAGGCTCATCTCCTCATTATTTGGATTTATGAGAACTCAAGTCACAGAGGTAGCATTTTATACGCCCCAGAGGAAGGGCAAGTGGGCCATCAGCCTCTGCAAACTAGCATCGGCAGACCTTGGAACCAAGACAAGGGGGAAAACTATAAATATTCTTTAGGACTTTGAAGGAAAATGTGTGTGAGAAATAGAAGTAAAGATTTCCCTGTGCTCCAGTTGGTCTAGAGTAAAGCTATGAATATTCTAAGAAGACAAAACAGCACTGTATTACAGCAGGAGAGAGATGGTAAAGTTGACATATAGAAGGATGTATGTGTATTCATATGTGTGCATACACGTGTGCATGTGTGTGTGTTGGCAGCCGTCTAAACTCATTCAAGTAAAGTAAAAAGACCAGCCTCAATTATCCAGTTATGGACTATCTAACTGATCCTGATTTCACAAAGCATTTTCTTTGACAAACATTAACTGAAAGCCTGCTCTACAACCCACCACAAATGAATTTTCCTCAAAAAGTATTCTTTTCAGTGTGTCAGTCTTGTGTTCCAATTACTAGGGTATGTAACAAATTATCCCAAATTTGTTTGCAAATCTGCAACCTGGACAGGGCTTGTCAGAGATAAGTTGCTTCTGTTCCTCTCCATCTTAGCTGAGAGAATTTGAAGGCCAAGGCTAGAATCCTCTGAAGACTCACATGTCTGGATGTTGATATTGGCTGGCTGTTGGCTGAGATCTTTGCTAAGGCTGTTGGTTGAACAACTTATACATGGCCTCTTTATGTAGTGTGGGCTTCCTCACAACATGGTGGCTGTGTCCCAAGAGCCAATGTTCAGGGAAGAGGTAGAAGCCATGTTGAATTTTATGATCTAGCCTAGAAAGACACATAGCATCACATTTGCCACACTCTATTTGTTAGGATGGTCATGAAGCCTCACTCAGGTTTAAGGAGATAAGAAATAGACGCCACCTTCTGATGAGAAATAGCAAGATGCTAGAAGAGACATGTGGGACTAGAAAGCTTACAATAATTCATGGTCTCCACTCTGGCAACTCACAGGATGATGATCTATGATACATTCTATTGCATCTTCTAAGACACAAGTGCTTGTGACAATTGTGGAGCCATAAAAAGAGATGTAACCACCACCCAAAGTTCCCTTAGCACCCACAGATCATGAGATTAAAATAGCCTCATGAGAAAAAAATGAGTTATTATTTCTTTATCCACTCATAGCATTAGTACAAGGCAGCTCATTCTGAAACTCATTAGAAATCGTAACATAACAACAGATATTATTATCTGAGAAGATATATCCACTATCCTTGACCAAAAGAATTTAAATGGAAATTGCAGCATTTCTACAAACCAGTATTTCCTTTCTAGCATGCTGGCTTCAACAGCAGAGCAGTGATTTTCAATTTGTTATGTGCTAAATATTTTAATTACATTTTGAAGTAAGCAGCATTCCAGAAAAGACAAATAGTCCAAAAAGAGGTAATTAATTCTTGAAGGTAACCATACTAATATATGCATCTTTCATAGCAGAAATTAATTATTCTCAAGACAACTGTCTTTTCCCCTTGTAAATTAGGACATTTCTCCTCTAATTAGTTGAAAATGCCTGTAGGACAATATCACCACTGAGCTATGGAATTTCCTTCAGCAGGTGATTCCAGTTAGAATTGAGAGGTGTTTTAAATTGAAAGCAGAGTTTTAGGCTTCAGCTTGTTTCTGCTCAGTGGGGTGCAGAATCACAAATATAAAACCATTTACGATTATGAAGGGCCATTCGTCCTGTATGCATGGGTAAGTAAGTGTTTAGTAGGGCGACCTAGACAAGGTACCAGTGGAAGTATCTCTTTCTCATTTATACTGTCATCTTTTATCTTGCAAAAACAGCTCAGGCTAAGAATGCAGGAATGTTTTCCCTGTGGGTCAAGCTGCATGTCATGCTGAGATCCCAACCAAGAAAGAAAGGGCAATGTGTTCACTACTGCATTGTGCCACTTAGGGTGTTACTCAGGTAAAGTTCAATCTAGAACTATCTACCAGTGCTTCTTTCTGCTCCCCGAGGAACAACAGCACTTCTCCTCCTTGCCCCCCAACCCAGTGAGAGCAGTAGAACGAACAAGGCAGCTTCAGCCCATCGGAAAAAAAAGAAAAAAAAAAAAAAGAACGCTTCGCTTGTGTGTTCTCAGCCTCAATCATCATTTAGCATGAACTCTGCAGCCCCCTGAGTTGTTGGTGAACTCAGAATTGGTCAATTCAAGGGAAGGAGAACCAGGCCAATTCACTGGCATAAGGCAACATCCTTGAGAGCTGGACACACACATTCCCAGCTAGACCCAGCCCAATTCCCAGTGCATAACATCATCATCATAATAATTAGTAAGTGTTTAGTGAATTTGTAATTAATGAATAAATTATGGCAACTGTCCGGTTTTTTATTCTTTAACAATTGTTTTAGAATTATTCACCAACCATGTACTAGGTCATTATATGGTAGTCAATAAAGGAAGCATCATCTCTGCCTCATGGGACATATATTTCCGTAGAATTATGTTTATTCCACTCAAAGTTATTTGTATAAATAGAGATCAAGTGCACAACCATTTATTCAAACCAACTGGCAGAATTGTCTCCTCAGTTGGTTTTAATGCAAACACCCAGAGACCACTGGAGTTAGTGTCAGTTTTTTAAAAACCTTATAAAATATCTATTTTTAACAAGATATAATCTCCTGCAAAGCAAGGTGCGGAAAGCTATAACACCTGCAAGCTGTCCTCCTACATCAATCTTGTTCCAAGATAACAGAAGAAGATGAAGCTTTCGGATCCAAGATTTACCCACTGGGGCTGTACCAGGTTAAATGAATATAGATAAGACATAATGTGGAACAAACAGAGCCACAAGAACAGTATGTACTGTAGGAGTCTGATCATGTGAGGTTCAAAAACAGACAATGCTAATTCATGGTGATAAAAATCAGAATAATAGTTACCCTGGTTGTAGGGGAGGATGGTGACTGAGAAAAAGCATGAGAGAATGTTCCAGGACACCAGCAATGTTTCTCATTATCAACTGAATGGTGTTTACAGATGTAAGTATATGAAAAAAAATCATCAAGCTGTATAGTTAAGATGTGTGTGCTCAGCTGAGTGTGGTGGCTCATGCCTGTAATCTCGGCACTTTGTGGGGCCAAGGCAGGAGGATTGCTTGACCCCAAGGAGTTCAAGACCACCCTAGTCAACATGGTGAGACCTCGTCTCTACATTAAAAAACTTAGCTGGGCATGGTGGCATGCATCTGTGGTCCCAGCTACTCACGGAAGCTGAGGAGAGAGCATGGGATGGCTTGAGCCCAGGAGGTCAAGGGTGCAGTGAATGGTGATTGCACCACTGCACGCCAGCCTGGGAGACAGAGCTTTTTTTAAAATTAAAAAAAGATATGTGTGCTTTATTATATGAAAGTTACACCTCAGTAGGAAAAAAATAAAAGTGTAGAATGGAAAAGATCTTTATGAACTGAAATTTCCAGGACATATTGTTCAGTGGAAAAAAAAAAACAAAGCACAAAGTAATATCTTTATAATATGCTATCCTTCATGTAAGAATGAAGGAGATATAAGAAAATAGTCATGTATTTGTTCTTTCGTGCAAAATAAACAGGAGAGCTGAATCAGAAGTGAATGCAGCTGGTTACTTAGAGGGGTGGGTGAGAATGAAGAAGGAATGAGAAAATGGGAGTGGGGGATCACAGATGGAGGGGTGGAGAGCAGGACCTCTCTGTGTATGTGTTTTGTATGATGTTGACTTTTAGAACTATATTATGTTTCCCTTACTCAAAAAGTAATAACTAATTAAAATCAGCCAGGACAGTGGTGGTGGCAGTAGAGCAGGGACCCAAAAAGGAATTTAAAGAGTAACAAATGAGCCCAACTCTACTACAAATGAATAACACAGACATGCTAAAAGAAGAAAATAACTGATCTAAATAACTTTGAAAAACAACATTTTGACTACATACTAGAAGACTTAGAAGACAAAAAGAAATGTGCACGTATACTATGTTCTAGTTAATACATGTTCTTTTCAAGTGGTATGTGAGTTAGCAATTTGGGGACTGTAAATATGCATACAAATATATGTTAGAGCTGAGTGAATTCATAAATATGTTGAGGGTAATGAGGGACAGATACTTTACTGTTGAAGAATTACAAATGCAGGGGAAGGCTAGAATGAGCACTGTGATGTTAGACTGGAATCAGTGACAGTATAACCTCATGGTCCTTAATATATAAACATAAAGGTATATACACATAGGTGTAGATGGTTATATGTGTATGTCTGTGTATTCTTAGATATACTGGGAAACAGCCCTGTTCTTTAAGAGAGTTAAGAAGAACTGACACCACAGTAGCAATGAGCATGCCAAGCTCCCAGATCTTGTTTTCTAAATTCCTTCCTCAATACAAGGAATGGGGGCTCCTAGGAAACTGTTTATTCCCAGACTGAGGCAAGGGAAATATAAAATGTTCCAGCAATATCATATGGTGCCTAAAATTAAGGAAGTATTTAGAAAATGATGGGGCCATGTCAAAAGGAATTGACAGTTAAAGGATCTCCCAATGGGCAAATCTGGGGACAGTTGCAGCAATAGCAGAAATAGCAAAAAATACTAATACTAGTGAATTATAACCCACAGAATAAAATGATTATCCATGAATTCATTACTACGAAATCAAAGGAGAAGGTGTAACTCTTTCTTATCATAGAACTCCCATTATTCAATGTAAAAGAAATGAAAGAAATAGAATACCACCCTTTGCATGTATCACAGTAATAACTGTTCTTGAAGAAGCCATTACTGACTGTTAACATTAGCTGGTGAAAAAAAAAGTGACAAAAAAACAGGACATTTGTATACTGTCAAAGTATCTCCTCACAATACTTTTTTTATTTCAAAGGAAAAATAGTAACTTTACAGTGGAGAATCCTGGCAGACACAGCTTTAGCCAAGTGATCAAGGTTAATATCGCCAGTAATAAAACACAGTGACATCATGTGTCCTCCTGATAAGATGCAGAGAAGGACACAATATCAATTCCTTGGCATTCTTGCAAAAAAAACCATATAACCTAAATTTAATAATGAGGAAACACCAGGAAAACCCAAACTGAGGGGCATTCTACTAAAAAACTTGCTAGTGCTCTTTGTAAATGTCAAGAATACAAAGAACAAAGAAAGACTCAAATTGGAGGGATTAGGGAGACGACACCTAAATGCAATGTGAAGTCTTGCATGCACTCCTGGACCAGAAAAAAACAAAAACCTGAAGAAAATCTGCAGGCTAACTAATAGTATTATACTCATGTTACTGTCTTAGTTTTCATCATCATACAATGGCTACATAAGATACATTTTTTAAAGTTGGGTGAAGGGTATATGTACTATATAAAGGTAATTACTTTGCACTAAAATGTTTGGCAACAATTTTATAAGTCTCAAATTCTTTCAAACTGAGAGGTAAGAAAATTTATTTTGCTTTATGCACATATTTAACAGTTTTTGGAGAGGTAAGTAGTGTATCTGAATGGCACCTCTCAAAGTCAAATCCTGTGACTTCAAGGTAATTGATACCACGTGACTTCAAGGTAATTGTTTACATCCTCTATCCCTGATTTAATTCTCCATCTGTGCAGTATTTATCATAATCCCCATTTTACAGATGAGAAAGGTGAAGCAGTGTACACGAAGTGGCCACCATTGGGTATATGATGTTATTATTATTAGAATAATGGATCAGGGAATGTAATAATGCAAGTGAAATCATCCATTTCAATTATTTTTTACTAAGAACTTCCTCGCCCTATGAAGAATGAAAGGAAGAAGCCAGGGACACAGTGAGTGGGAAAGTAAAGGAAGAAAGAAGATGGAAGGAGAAGGGAGGGAGGCTCAAGAGAGGGAAGGAGGAGTCAAAGAATAAAGACTGCCTCCTAACTGTGATAAATGTGATCTTCAGTATCATCAACATTAAGCCTTCGAACAAAAAAAATTATGTAAGGACTACATCCCTTTATTCATTCCTTTCTATACCAGGGTTCTCAAAAAGTATATCTTCACACTCATACAGTTAACAGAATAATTGCTAATTAAAGTTTTAATTCACCATGTTACTTAAACACTGTTTCCTCATTACATCAATCACAGTAATTGATCATGATGATAACAAATCCATTTCCTTCAGGAAGCAACCCCAATCTTAACCTCTTTTCTAATACTGTTTATAGAATCACCTTGCCCAAATTTGTGTTTTCTATCTGAAACCTAATTTAGATAGATAGATAAAATGCATAGATGGATGATGGATAAACAGATATGGATGGATGGATGGATGGATGGATGGATGCATAGATAGATGAAATGGATAGATGGATGGATGGATGGATGGATCGATGGATGGATGGATGGATGGATAGATAGAGATGGATTACCGTCAGATGTATACATGCATACTATCATTGGAAGAGTCAAAGAAAATTCTTGGGTGGAGTGACACCCCGCTAATATGAGTATGACATGCCACCAAAATCAAAACTACTGTACTCAGGAATATATCTATGCATTCATTTGTTTATCTA
>NW_016824077.1:134954-147859 GCF_001698545.2 Rhinopithecus bieti | reverse complement strand
GGGCAGCATATGAAAGGGAGACAGCAGCCACATCATTTGGGATCTTGTAACCCATGAGACCCCATATATATCACCATTGGATGTACACATGCACACCATCATTGCAAGACTCCAATACAATTCTTGGCTAGGATTACACAGGAACTTGCAAAAACCCATGGGAAACCAGTCTCCTGTTTTATCTCTGGAGTCCACAGGTTCCTAAAACCCATGGCAGCCTGGAAACAGGAGTTACACAGAGCTGGAAACCTTGGCAGAGAGAAAAGCCTTCAGTTGAGCGAGACTCCAGGGCGAGGCAGACTTTTTTTTTTCCCCTCCTTGTTTTTGTTGCTTTTCACATTTGACTTTCTTGTGTTGCTTTCAGACCATCCGTCTATGTTTGCGTAAAAGGGTCAGGGCTACATAGCATGGAAAAATGTAGCTTTCTCTGCTTATTTATAGGCCCAGGCCTTTTAAGGTACAGATGCCCGAAGATCTTCATCCTTACCTGGAAGTGGCAAAAGGCAATGATAGTGGAGCCAAGCCAGCCTCCCAGAGTGTCCAAACCTTATTTAAAGCTATTTTGGAGCCAAGGACATTTCCCTGAATCTGTTCCAAACTAGAATGAAGATGCTGGTGAATGATATTTTTGCAAAATCTGCCGGCTCAGGAATTGACAGTCTTGACATTTACGTCAAATATGAAGAACCATTTACGAATCCTTGTTGCAGAAGGCTGCTGTCAGCAAGCCAAAAATATAGCATAAAGAATAATAATAAAACAAAGCTGGCACAAAACCTTGTTTCCTCTTGAAAAGGCCAATTTTTAGTTTGATGGCAGTGACTCCTAGAACCCAAAAGGAAAACAAATTTCTACCCACACGGTCTGTGCTGCTCTTCTCTTCATGTTAATTTTATCTCACATCTCAAATACATAGTGTTTTTTTCCTATTGAAACTGAAAGGTGTTCTTCCTATTGAAACTGAACGGTGTTCATTCTAAAAATAAGTTGTCTGTATTTAATTCCATAAATGGTTTCTTCCTGGTGAGTGCTATTTTTCAAGAATGTTGCTTGACTGAAGTTATAATAATGACTTAGATACAGTCTCTTGAAAAATTCTTTTGAGATACAGAGTCTTCATGATGTGGAAACTAATTGCCCATTAGCTTTGTTCACATACATAATAAAATATTTCCATGAAGTTAACAATCATCAAACTTCTTTGCTTCATGCTGTTCGAGAGCTAGAAATTCCTTTTCTACCCCCAGTCAAGGGCTATGCACAATGAAAACTCATCAAATGCAAGAGCCACTCAAATCAGCTAGTATTTTTAAAACCTAGCCTGCAAATATAAATTCACCTGATATTTAACTGAAAACATGTACCTAACATTTTCTAAACACTTCGTTAATTTTAGGCACCATACAATATTGCTGGAACATCTTGGATTTCCCTTGCCTCAGTCCCAGAATAAGCAGTCTCCAAGGACCCCTGGTTCCTTCTATTAGAGAAGGGATTTAGAAACCAAGATCTGTGAGCTTAGTATGCTCACTGCTACTGTGATGTCAATTCTTCTTTCAACTGATAACATTCATCTTCACTCCCACAGTGGGCAGAACATTCTAACAAGTGCTTCTCACTCTTTTAAGTAGGCAACATCCTGCTAGATTTTTTTTTCTCCCTGTCTTCTTGCCCAAAAAAGATGGAGAAGGGGGCACCAACAGGGTGTGCCAGAGGCAGGTGGCAGCTTCCCTGGACCAATTAGCCATTCATTGGTCAGATACTACTCTGCCCATAAAACCACCTCTCACCCAACCTTTCTTTAGCTGCTTTAAAAGTTCTTCCTCTAGATTTCTAAACAAAGATATTGTTCATATCTTCCAAGAATTTTATAGTTTTAGCTCTTACATTTAGGTCTTAGATTCATTCTGGGTTAATTATTGTATATGGTGTGAAGTAGGGATCCAGCTTCAATCTTTTGCATGTTGAGTATCCAGTCGTCCCAGCACTATTCTTTTAAAAGTCTATTCTCTCCCCAACATAATTGTATTGACTCCCTTGTTTAAAATTAATTGACTACAAATGTGAGGGTTTATTGCTAAGACTCTTAATTCTATTCAGTTGATCTACATATTTACCCTCTTACCACTGCCACATTGCCTTTATTACTATAATAAGTTTTGACTGTAAGTTTTATAGAGGGTTTAGAAATCAGGAAGTGTGACTCCTCCATTTTGATCTTCCTTTTCAATATCGTTTTGGTTATTCTGGGTTTGTTGTATTTCCAGATGAATGATAGGTTCTGCTTGTCTACTTCTGCAAAAAAGCCAACTGGGATTCTGATAGACCTTGCACTGAGTCTATAGATCTATTTGGGAAGTACTGCCATCTTAACATTATTAAGTCTTCCAATCCATGAACATAGACATGGGATGCATTTTCATTTATTTAGGTCTTCTTTAATCTCTTTCAACAATGTTTTATAGTTTTCAGAGCATACATTTTACACTTCTTCCATAAGATTCAAAAATGCTACAAAGAGGAAATCAGCAAGAAATCAAGTGGTTACTGGATGGCCATGGGGTGGTGGAGAGTTAATGGGACAGAGTTCAAATGTGACTAACTCACAGCTTTCTGACTTGAAAGAATGCAAGGATGGTGGTCCCATTAGCTACACCAGGTGTTTTGTGAATGAAGAAGGGTGAAGTGGGTGTCAGAAATACTGAGTTTCAGGAAGTGCCTACTGTGGGTTGTAGTGTCCACTAGAGTGGCTTTGGTATAGAATTTGAGTATACATGTTCAAGGCGAAGCCTTGGATGTGGCTGAGATCACCTGGAAAAACGAGAAAACCACAGCAGGACAAACATGCACAGAGAGACATGAATCAGTGGAGAGGCTACACAGGATTAATGAGCAAGACAGGAGCAAAATCCAGTGGGCTTTTTGTCAGTGTAGTTAAAATAAGAGAACATGTCAAGATGGGGTGTCAAGAGGACCCTCAGGAAGGCCAGCAGGAACCAGGCTGCATATGGGGGCCCAAGTAAGCAGGCTGCTATCTGGTCTTTTTGCCAGTCTGTGAACACCAAGAAGACAACTACAAAAGTAGCCCATCTTTACAGCAAGTCTTCACACAGCATGGAGGGAAAGGAGCTGAGTCAGTGGACACATTGCAAGGACATTCAGTGAGTCCTGGCCCAACAAGAAGCAGATGTCCATGTGGGATTAAGAAAATCAAGATGGTTTCAGAGAGAACACCTCTCTAAAAGAAGGGGCAATGCAAGTCTGCCCCCACTTGAAGGATAAAGGGAGGGAAGGTTGGAACATTCTTGACTGATACACAGACTAAGACAGGTTCCAGGCAACCCCAGGGGAGTTCTCAAGCCAATGTCAGTCATATTGGGTCGCTGGTTGGGATTAGTCAGTGAGAAACATGGCCTCTGCACTCCTGCACCAACATTGCAAGGGACAGCAGAGCACAGTAGCTGGGGCCCTTGATCAGTTACGTGCCCTGCACTTGGAGTCTGCCAGATTCCGATTCAAGGCTACCACATACATCAATATCTGGTGTGGGTTTTCCTGTGTTGCTGGAGAACTCACTAGTAGACTAGAGGTCCCTGTGTACCCTGGAACAATTGAGAGAAGCTGAGGAAAGACCCAAGAGATGACAACAAACAAAAGCCAAGAATAAAGAAAGAAAATTATGTTTGGAAAGTAATGGAGCCTTCATACATGCCTTTCTTTCCTCAGAATTTTTTATTTATTTGTTTATTTTTTTTTTCTGAGACAGAGTTTTGCTCTTGTTGCCCAGTTGGAGTGCAATGGCACGATCTCAGCTCACTGCAACCTCCGCCTCCCTGGTTCAAGTGATTCTCCTGCCTCAGCCTCCAGAGTAGCTGGGATTACAGGCGCACACCACCATGCCAGGCTAGTTTTTTGTATTTTTAGTAGAGTTGAGGTTTGGCCATGTTGGCCAGGCTGGTCTCAAACTCCTGATGTCAGGTGATCCACCCACCTCAGCCTCCTAAAGTAGAAAATTACATTTTATACCTCCTAGACCAAACACCATGAAACTAATATAATTGATTTTTTTTCTCCTGGTAGACTTGAACAATGAGCTTGGGCTTAAATTATCTCTCCAACAAAATGCACACAATAAAATGAGAAGAGGGGGAAAATTGCACCTGATTCTTTCTAGTGCATATCCTATCAGCCGCAGCTAATTAACTAAAGGCCCAATTACCTACTGCTCAAAAACTGTAAAGGAGCAGAGAAGCCTATTCTATGCAGAAAATCTTCATCATAATGAAATCATTAGCTTCAAGAGGAAAAAGAGTTGTACTTCAAACTTGGGAAGCGAGAAGTGTCTGATGGCTTGTCGAATTACAAGTTTCTATTCTACTTGCGGAAAAAAATATTCTGTTAATGTGTTTTATGTGTCATATGAAAATTGTATCACCTAGCACAGCCTGTCTTACATTCTGGAAATTAATGTTTTAGAGCAGGGGGATTTTTTTTCAACCCAGAGCATAATGTATGCTTTGACAAATGAGCTCTCGCTTTTGTCAATAATATTCAAAAAGTAAGTAGCAATAGGACAGAGGCAGTTCTATCCATGAGAGAAGAGCCAGGTATGTTTTATTGCAGAGAAAGAAAGGGAAAACAGAATAATATTCTGTACAACAAAATTAAGTTTCAAAAGATTCAAATGTAATGTGTCAAGAAACTCTTATTTACAAGTGGAATTTAAAAGGAAACCAAACAAAAGGATCGATACATGTTTCAGCCTCATAAGAGGACATTCCCTTCTCCTCTTTCCTTATAAACAGTATTGATCCGGGCCCACTGCTACAACCATCAGACTTCCATCACAGTCAGCATTTGTGTTTGAAAGTTCTGTTTCATCTTCCCCACACCCTGACCCTCCAAAAAGTTCAGTAAGAAATCATCCTGGGATCAGGAGAGCATCAATAGTCGCTGCTCCTGGTGGTTCCAGCCACTCCCCACCTCCTGTGCAAACAGGCTCCAGAGCTTTGAGTTCGTCACTCCCCGGGGCCCTCTCTCTCCATCAAAACCTCACAGCTTTACATCCCGTCCCATAAAGACCAAATTCCAGCTCTGATATAATTAGCTCCGGCCACAGAATAGTATGCCATAAGTTACACAAAGATCATAGCTGTATACAAACCACATGGAAATGTCTTCCATACATTTTAAAGATCTTTTCCACATAGCACAGCCTTCTTGCAGATAGTATAATTTACTTATTTGTTATTATCACATATTGTCTCTTCCTCTGCTAGCATGCAGATCCATGGTCCTGGGGGAGCTCTGTATGCTTTATTTGATGATCTATCTATCCCACGCCTTCAAGCAGTACCTGGGAATTTCTGGCAACAGGTGCTCCATAAATACATGTTCAATCAACATGCTGAGTGAGTGTGCTTAAGGCTTTCCATTTTTACTGTACAGATTTTTTAGTAGTTTTGTTTATAACCAACATATATTTGTGCACCCATAGGGAATTCTGACAGTTAAGATTTTTAAAAGGAAATAAGAGAAATAAAAGGTCTGCTAATGAAAGTGAGATAATCTATTATCCTCTATCAATATGACAATAAGTGACAAAGTGAAAATAGTCAATCTGGATCTCAAGGACAGAATGTAGGATTTCCAGATCTTGTCTATGTCCATGCAGAAGATGTTTGGGGTCAAGTGGAGCCTTTGCTCAACTCCGTAGATGTGGCTTTGCCTGGCATGATCCTCTGGAGAAGTCTCGATTTCAGCCCCTCCCCATTCTTTGGGTTTCAAGACAATAACCTTCTTGACTTAATAGGACGCGGCTCATATTGGGAGCACTGCCAACAACATAGAAGCAAAATAGATTAAACAATGGTGTACTGCCCTCAGGCTTCTGAAACTCAGATCTAACGAGGACATTTTTGTCTTCACACCCTTAATGACCTCCTGTCGCCCACGAGACAAACGCCAGTTTTTCAGTTTTCATGGTAAACTTCCATGGCTCTCCAGAACATTCTCCAGCCATTCATCTCCATATCGGAGTTTTCAGATAACAAATCCTTCCTACCTCGCTTCCTTGGGTCACTATTCCTCATGCTCTTCCCCTTCTTCGTGAAAAAGAGTCACACATATGTCATTCAGTTTGTCATAACCCCTAAGGTCACTCTTTGACCAAAAGTCATTCATTGAAAATAAAAAAATGGCAACAGCTATGTACTAGGCACCAGGTAGAAAACAAACAAACAAACTTTCACCTGAATTATTTCATTGCAATCCTCCAAAAAATTCTGTCCACATGATTGTCAGAGTACATTTAGAAGGAAACTGATGTTCAAAATGTAGTAAGTGTGCTTCACTCAAAGACAGATGAAGATGGCAAATAAACGCAGGAAAAGATGTTCACCATCTTTAGCCATTAGGGAATTGCAAATTAAAAATCACAGTGAAATACCACTATCTGCCTATTAAATGGGTAAATTTAGAAAAAACATAAAAGAACAATAACAATGATGTGGAGCAACCAGACTTCCATATATTGCTGGTAGGAATGTAAAATAGCACCGCTGCTTCGCAAAACAGTTGAGCAGTTTTTTTATAAAGGTGAACACACACTTGCCATATGCAGCAATCACACTCCTAGAGATGCATTTATACAAGAGAAATGAGAACGTATGTCCACATAAAGACTCAACTGCAAATGTGTACAATGACTTTATTTGTAATCACCAAAACCTGGAAACAACCCTGTGTCCTTCCACTGAGAAGTGGACAAACATTCAACAGGAAGTACATCCATACAAGGGAATCTAGCCAGCAATAAAAAAGAAAGGCTGGCAGGGTACAGTGGCTCAAGTCTATAATCCCAGCACTTTGGGAGGCCAGGGCAGGAGGACTGCTTGAGGTCAGGAGTTTGAGACCAGCCTGGGCAACATAGCAAGACCTTGTTTCTACAAATCAATTGAAAATTAGCCAGGGATGGTGGCACGTGTCTGTAGTCTCAGCTACTCAGGAGGCTAAGGTGGGAAGATCACTTGAGCCTAGGAAGTCAAGCTGCAGTACGCTATGATCACACCACTGCACTCCAGCCTGGACAACAGAGCAAGACCCTGTCTCTTTTAAACAAAAGGAGAGAGAAAGGCCTACTGACTCATGCAACAACATGGATAAACCTCAACGACACTGTGCCTAAGTGAAAGAAGCCAGACATGAAAGCCTCATACTGTCTGACTGGTTTTATATGAGATTTTGGGAAAAGTAAAACTATGAACAGAAATCAGATCAGTGGTTGCCAGAGGCCAGGATGGGGGCAAGGACAGACGACAAAGGAATATGAGAGAATTCGGGGAGGTAGGGGGATGACGGAACTGTTCCAGATCATGATTGTGATGATGATTGCACGATTATACTGGCTTGTCAAAGCTCACCAAACTATACCCCTCAAACAGATGCATTTTACTGGATATAAGTTATGCATCAATAAAACTTAGTGTAAAAAATAATCAATCAATCGGAAGAAATACAAGCACTTCATAATAGGCTATAAGGCTTCTGAATGGTCAAGCTGGAGCTTGCTCTTGCAATGTGTCTATTTATCTATTTACAAATTACCTGCAAGTGCTAACATCAGTAATATCTCAAAGCACATGTATGAGGCTAGGAAAATAGCTATCATTAATGAACTTGGCCATAAAACTGCATTTCAAATAGTCTCTTGATCATTTTGATTTTTTTTCTGGTCAGCTTCTTGCCAGACCTGATGAAGACAATGTTTGGACCTCTCAATACAGTAAAGAACTCACATCAGGAATACAAATTGACCCCTTTCTTGTGGTCACTTGTGCTTGGAGTATTACTCTTGCCTTTAGCAGGTTGCACATCTTCAAAAGTCTTTTTAAGCTGTTCACCTACGCTGTGAAGGTAGGTTTTACATAAACTCAATGTCATCTCTGGGTTCACATGACCATACCTGGGTAAGGCAGGATACATGCCAATATGTGGGATAATGTGGGATACTGTGGGGTTCCCCACTCTGCCCTTGGATTACTTCTCATTTCATTTCTGACTCGGGACATTTGGCACATGCCTGGGTGTGAGCACCAGTATTGCTCTGTATAAACATTAATAATGCCAAAGATAAAGACTTAACATTTATTCTTTTTTTTTTCTTGAGACAGTCTAACTCTGTCACCCAGGCTGGAGTACAGTAACATAATCACAGCTCACTGCAGCCTCCACCTCCTGGGCTCAAGCAGTCCTCCCACCTAAGCCTCCCAAGTAGATGGGACTATTTGGGAGGCACACCCCACCATGCATGGCTAATTTTTTACTTTTTTATTTTCATTTTTAGAGATGGGGGGGGGTCTCACTATGTTGCCCAGGCTGGTCTTGAACTCCTGACCCCAGGCAATACTCCTGCCTTGGCCTCAATTCTTTTTTTTTTTTTTTCAGATGGAGTCTCGCTCTGACGCCCTGGCTGAAATGCAATGGCGTGATCTCAGCTCACTGCAACCTCCACCTCCCAGGTTCAAGCGATTCTCCTGCCTCAGCCTCTCGAGTAGCTGGGATTACAGGCTTGTGCCACCACACCCATTTAGTTTTAATATTTTTAGAAGAGATGAGGTTTTACCATGTTGGCCAGGCTGGTCACAAACTCCTGACCTCAAGTGATCCACCCGCCTCAGCCTCCCAAAGTGCTGGGATTACAGGCCTGAGCCAACACGTCTGGCCTCAATTCTTTATTCTTAAAAATGTTCTAATATTTTCTTCCCACATGCAACAAATTGCTACCAACACCCCCCAAATTATATTCACTCACTATGGAGGCCTCTACTCCTATTAGCCTCCTCTCCCTGATGCAGTTATAAGACCTTTCACAGACTTGAGTCCTGTGGCAAGTCTTATATATCATACTGGATCCATCAGATCTGACATTTGTTGATCACTACCTTTTCTCAATTATCCTTCCATTTATTGAAAGTAATCTTTTTTTTTTCCTGCTATTGTCATTTTAGGACATTTCTTCAAGAATGACATTTCTAGAACATTTCCTTAAGAATAACGTTCAGAAGAAAAATCTATAGTATAGGTTTTTTTGTGGACTTCTAGAAGCAAGTGCAAACAGTAGGCAAATCTCTTCAAGGTTACTGATGTCCTCAATCCTACCTTTCAAGGCTGGCAGTCCTGCAGTTTCCTTTCCTAAAACTAAATGGAGTGTGGAGGTTGTCTCTCTACCTGTAGTTTCATGCCCTTCAATGTGTCTTGCTCATTAAAATCCAGGGACCTGTGGTTCATACATGTAACCTCAAAACTGTGGGAGGTCAAGGAAGGAGGATCGCTTGTACCCAGGGGTTTGAGACCAACATGGGCAACATAGGGAGACTCCATCTCTACAAAAATCTAAAAACTTAGCTGGGCATGGTGGCACTCTCCTGTAGTCCTAGCTACTCTGGATGCTGAGGTGAGAGGATCACTTGAGCCCAGGAGGTTGAAGCTGCAGTGAAGCGTGATCACACCACTGGACTCCAACTTGGGCAAGAGAGTGAGACGACTTTGTCTGAAAAAAAAAAAAAAACCTCAGGGATACACCCCAGTCACCTCCTAGGTCAGGCCTATTTGCGGTTTCCCACTGCTGTGTTTAGACCTTGACATTTTCTGTTTACTTTTTAAGATGCTGGGTGTATGCCTAAGCCTACAATGATAAAATAGGATTGCTCAACTTAGCACTATTGACATTTGGGCAAGGTGATTCTCTGTGAAGGGATACCTCCTCTCCACTGCAGGATGATGAGCAGCACCTCAGCCTCTACCCACCCCATACCAGGAGCACCCTCTACCCATTTGTGACAACTGAAAATGTCTCCAGACATTACTAAATGTCCCATGCCATAAAGTTACCTGCTTTACTTACAAGAAGCACCAAGGTCCTAACAACTTGGGCTGCTATAACCAGAGAATAACTACCCTATTGAATTTGTCAACAAATTGCAAGTAACCCCTGAGGACAAAATTTCTTAGTGTAAGGGAAGTACTCATTTTCCTAGAGAAGATGAGAAATTCTTCCTTCCTCATAAGAAAAGGAAAAAAGACCACTGCAGGCATATGTTCTGCTTCTCTCAAGAAGCGCCTCTGAGGCAGAGGTTGCAGTGAGTCGAGACCACACCACTGCACTCCAGCCTGGGTGACAGTGAGACCCTGTCTCAAAAGAAAAAAAAAAAGAAGAAGAAGAAAAAGAAAAAGCACCTCCTAAAGCCCTCTGTTCCTTCTTTGCCAACATTCCTCCCAGAGATGACAGCTCCTTCTTGCCTCCATGTACAGGGAACAGGTGGGCCACACCCAAAAAATCCTTCCATCTTCACCCCATATGAACAGTGGAGATAACACTGCTAAATGCCAGCCAGGCACAGGAGCTCATGCCTGCAATCCCAGCACTTTGGAAGCCTGAGGTGGGTGGATCACTTGAGGCCAGGAGTTCAAGACCAGCCTGGGCAACATAGTGAGACCCCATCTCTACAAAAATAAATGAATAAATAAATAAAATAATATTTTCAAAATGCTAGTGCCTACCCAGGCATGTAACAAGGATTACACGAGTCATTATATTACAGCATTTGTAAAAGCACTATTACATATAAATATAATAGGGTAACACCTTTATGGCCAGAAACTACCAGGACTCAATGACTCTATCACACTCTGGCTTTACATCCACCAGAATTTACTAAGCACCTGCACCATGCAGGCACTGTGCTAAACCAGTGTCATTGCATTCAAGAAGGTTCTAGTCTATAAGGAGACAGGGATTATGAAAGTGTAGACAAGGTGCAAAGACATTGGTGGGAGGTGGCGCCCAAACTTTTCTGGAAGCGTCAGGGAGGGCTTCCCATAGGAGGCAGTGGTTAAACTGAGACCTGAATGACAAGAGGGAATTTTCCAGGAGCCAAGGAGGATGAAGAGCATTTCATTCAGAGGTAAAAACAACGGTGAAAGTCCAAGGGCAGAAGGTAACATGATATTTTTAGGAAATTAAATTTCCAAATCACCATCAACCAAAAATATAATCAGGGGAGTTACAGAAGAGAAGGCCGAAGAACAAGTTGGGGCCAGCTGACATGCAGGAGAGGCAAGATCAACCAAAACCATGGGAAATGCTAGGTCAAACCTAAAGGAGTTTAAAGTGTCAAAAGTAGTGGTGAGTTTTCAAAAGGAAAGATCATAAGCAGCAGTTCTCAAATGTAGGTGATGATCTCGGAAGTCCAATGTTCAGGGTTCTGAAAGGGATCCGGGTTGGGAAACACTGCTGAGAGAATGACAGGTCATTAAAGACTGATTAGATAAAGGAATTTCATCACCAGGTGTGCACGTGAGAAATGACACTCTGACCTGACCAGCATGGACGGACTGGACGGGATAGGCCCTGAGGCATGGAAAACACTTTCCCAGGAAGGGAAAGGCTAAACCCAGGCACGGCCATGGGTGGTGGGCATGGAGGGGCTGGAATGCCTCAGAGAGACAGAGACGGAGAGGAACAGAGACACCACATTTCCACCTTAAGCAGCAGGTGAGATGGTGGAACCATCCAGAGGGAGAAATCGTAGGAAGAAACTGGTTTGAGGAGGAAGACAAGGATTTCTAGTTAAGTGCATAGAGTTTAAGGTGCAAGTGAACTATCATGAGTATGTGGGGGTGGAGGCTCCAGAGACTTGGACTTTAGATATAAATTTAGGAGTCAGTGATCAAGAACTGGGCAGAAACTATTGGCATCAAGTGGTTCTCAGGATCACCTGGAGGGCTGCTTACGACCCCGAGCTTCTGAGTCATGGGATCCCAGGTGATGCTGATGCTGCTCATCTGGGGACCCTACTTTGAGAACCACAGCTCTAGATAAAGGAATCCTGCCCTTTCTCCTCTACTTTGGATAGAAATGGTAGGTAAGGAAAGCATAAATGTTTCATCTTTTTCTCTCTCTGGCCCTTGAACTCCAGAAGATCAGAGTACTTAGTTTGACTGCATTCTTATTCCAACTTCAGGAGTCCAAATCTACCACAATTTGCCAAATGTGAGAGGAGTATGGACTGTAAGACACACCTGTAATTTAAGTAATGCTAAGAAGGAGAAACGGATACCAATAATTATGAGATGTGGCTGATTGAAAGAAGCATTCTGATTTTCGAAATAGGAAAGGCTGAAAAATGTGCATTTTAGAATTGACCAAAAGTGGTCATTCCTGTCCTCTGGGGCCACCCTGGAAAAGTCCAAGCAGAAGCCTGTGCACCAGCAGGAGCCAGGATCCTGAATCTTCCTGCTCTTTGCCTGTGGTATATACCACCACATCCACAGGAACCTGCCACACACAAGGGCTTTGCTCCCCATAAGATCTCCCAGCAGCAGGGTCCTTCACCCAAACCTTCCAAAAGTGCCTCATCCCACATTCCCCAGAGAGCTGCAGAAGCTCTCAAAACTCAAATGCAAACATGCAAGGACATTTAATAACAACTCCTGCATTTCCCACTTTCACCCACGACTACAAGTAGTCATACCCAGGATGATCTTGCTCAGAGAGCCTACTACAGAAAAGACCCAACTAGGAAACACCATTGGCCAGACGCAGTGCCTCACGACTGTAATCCCAGCACTTCGGGAGGCAGAAGCAGGCAGATCACTTGAGGCCAGGAGTTGGAGACCAGCCTGGCCAACATGGTGAAACCCCGTCTCTACCAAAAATACAAAAATTAGCTAGGTGTGGTGGCACACGCCTGTAATCCCAGCTACTCGGGAGGCTAAGGCACGAGAATCACTTGAGCTTGGGAGGTAGAGGTTGCAGTGAGCTGAGATCATGCGACTGCACTCCAGCCTGCGTGACACACTGAGATTCTGTCTCAACAAAAAAAAAAAAAAAAAAAAAAAAAAAA
>NW_016824077.1:130496-134697 GCF_001698545.2 Rhinopithecus bieti | reverse complement strand
AAAAAGAAGGAAGGAAGGAAGGAAAGAAAGAAAAAGGGAAAGGAAAAGAAAAAAGAAACACCACTGCCAAAACCAGCAAAAGATTAGAGGAAGCAAACATCCTCATTCTATTTCTCCTCTTATGCAGGAGAAATCCCCTGAGTTGCACATATTAACCCACAGTGTCTTTTTTTTCTTTCCAAATTTTTAGTTTCAGGGGTACATGTGCAGGTATGTTATATAGGTAAATTGTGTGTCATGGGGGTTTGCTGTACAGATGATTTCATCATCCAGGTAGTCAGCATAGTACCCAGTAGATAGTTTTTCAATCCTCACCCTCCTCCCGCCCTCCACCCTCATGTAGGCCCTAGTATCCATTGTCCCCTTCTTTGTGCCCATGTGTGCTCAATGTTTAGCTCCCACTTATAAGTGAGAACATGCAGTATTTAGTTTTCTGCTCCCTAGCCTGACACTGCCCAATGTCCACAGCCAAAATCCTTAGGCAAAGCAAAAAGCACAAGTGGCCTTTGCACCTAAAAGACAGTGTCTTCCACTCCAGTCTAAAAGAAACTCCCTGGAAAAATTGGAGCAAAATAGCTCTGTCCTTCCCAGGGTCTCAGAGGCCTCCTCTGTCTTTGGAGAGTATTCTGCTTGTCTCCCTGGGCTCCCCTTTGGTCTCAGAAGTATAAGTTGAAGGCAATCTCTCAAACTTCAAGGAGTATCCCAAAGTCAAGCATCTCTGTTGTCGTCAGGCTGCAATAAATAATCATGCTTTCATCTCCAACATACCCTTGTAAGAAGAACACTTTACATATGTTTTACAAAACGTAAAAATGGCTATGTGGAGGTCTAGCAGATCAGAAACAGCAGAGGCCAAGAGCCTACGTGTCGAGATCCTTTCTGGCTCTAACCCCAAGGCCACGCTTCCTCCCAGAGGACCCACACCTATATGTAGCTACTGCTAAAATGCTCTCAACCCGGCAGCTCCTGACAGAGAGGCCCAATTCATGACATGCCATTAACACAGCAGAAGAAATTTCAACCAAAACAAATCTGTTATGCAAACAGTTACCAACTAACTTAGGAGGATATTCTGAAATGACAGGCGGGGAAACCTGATCCCTACCTGAATATCCCAGGAGGATGTCCAGTAGTAGCAAATCCTCCAAGAGGGTCAAAATTGCCTGCTATTTTTAAAACCTGAAACTTTAAATAATTCCAGACCCCCTCCGCCACATGTTGAGCAATCTGCCAGATAAGTTATACACATGGAGTTGATTCCAACAATCTGCCAAAGAAGGGGATCTCCCAAATCTGGCCACTTCTCATTTCCATATGGGAAGAATTACCATGACTGGGCAGAGATGGAGGGAGAGGGGAAGAGGAGGCGGGAGAGGTGGTGATGATTCCAAGGAGCTAATGCCTGTTATACCATGACATGTGCAGCATCGAACATCGTCACTGTAATCATCATTTCACATATTTAAAGGAAGACTTCAGGAAAAGTTAGTTTTATTCTTTTAAAGATAGTTAATACATTCATTGGAGTTTTTGTGGTTGGTCTTAGTCTTGTTCTCATTCTGTACATAAGAGTTTTGGGGGGTTTTTTGTGTTTGTTTGTTTGCAAATCTGAGAGTAATTAGTCCTTTGCATTCAAGCTCTGGTATTTGGAAAATTCAGCATTCTTAATAGGTTGACTTTGAGCTACCTTTGGAAATTCAGCTCCCCAACATGCAGGAAAATTCTGACATAACATCTGTTTTCCAGTAAGACCCTGTTTTGACACAATCTGATACTCATTTGCATTGCCCCACATGTTAGAAGGTCAAGCAATAGATTCAAGGTCACACTGAAAATGAGGCTCCCTTTTAATTTCCTGGATTCCTCCTGAATGGTTTCAAGAGTAAATGGGTTCCAGGAAACCTGAGGAGAAAGAATGAAATCACTGCAAGAATATCCAAGCTTCCCCATGTTTGGTTTGGTTAGAAGACATTTTTAAATAAAGCATCATTCACACGGTCTTCTTCTGAATTTAGATACCACTTTTCAGGTTCTCTCTGGAATTCCGTAAAATTTTGCAGCTCATCAGAATCATGAACCAGTCTCCCCTTGTTCGGTGCAATTGCCAAATCTATTTATAAAAAGCACATGCTATCTAAACACTTGCTACTCGAAGTACGGTCTATGAAAAAGCACTATCAGCACTTGCTGGGCACTTATTCAAAAGCAGAATCCCCTTCCCCAACCCCTGACATATGATGTCATAAAACTGTTCCCGAAGTAATTGGGATGCACTGATTAAGCCAGGGGACAACACGCTGCGAGCCTACAGGCCAAATCTGGCCACTGCTTGTTCTTGTAAATAAAGATTTATTGAAACATAGCCAGAGGCATTAATTTGTCTATGCTTACTTTTGCTGTAATGGCAGAATTGAGATGTTTCAACAGAGAAAGGGTGGCCCACAAACCTAAAACTATGAATTATCTGGTTCTTAACCAAAAATCTTCACTGACACTGATCTAAACCTTTATTCTACAGGGAGGAAGAGGAAGGATGAAGAAAAGGAAGAAGGAGGAAGAAGGGAGGAAAGAGGAAGCAGGAAGGAGGAAGAAGGAGGCAGGAAGGAGGAAGAAGGAAGCAGGAAGGAGGAAGAAGGAAAAAGGAAGTAGGAAAAAGGAAGAAGGAGGTAGAAAGAAGGAAAGAGGAAGGAGAAAAGAAGAAAGAGGAAGGAAGAAGCAGGAAAGAGGAAGAAGGAAGGAAGAAAAAGGAAGCAGGAATGAGGAAGGAGGAAGGAGGAAGGAAGATGAAGAAAAAGAAAAGAGGAAAGAGGAAGAAGGAAGCAGGAAGGAGGGAGAAGGAAGTGAGAAGGAGGAAGAAGGAAGGAGGAACAGAGGATGAGGGAGGAGAGAGGAGGAAGGAAGAAGAAGGAAGGAAGGAGAAGGAAGAAGGAAAGAGGGAGGAGGAAGAAAGAAGTAGGAAGAAGGAAGACAGAAGGAAGAAAAAGGAAGAAGGAAGGAGGAAATAGGAAGGAGGGAGGAGGAAGAAAGAAGTAAGAAGGAGGAAAAAGGAAGAAGGAAGAAGAAGGCAGTAGAAAGGAGGAAGGAGGGAGGAGGAAGAAGGAAGTAGGAAAGAGAACAGAGGAAGAAGGAAGTAGGAAGAATGAAGGAGGAAGGAGGGAAAAGGAAGAAGAAAAAAGGAAGACAGAAGGAGGAAGTAGAAAGGAGGAAGAAGGAAGGAGGAAGAAGGAAGGAGGAAGAAGGGGGGAAGAAGAGGAAGAGGAAGGAGGAGGATACACTTTTTACACAGAGCTCTGCTAATTTAACCCTTATGTGAAACAGTTAAATAAAAACCCCTAGTGAGACAGCAGGTGGAAAGATTTGAAGGGAAGCTGTTACTGCCACAAGGGAGGTTTGATGGCAGGACTTGGAGTGTGTATGCATGATGTACTAATTAAAGTATTAGTACAGCTTTTTTGGGGGGAGTCAGATAAGTGTAGAGGAACTCCCTACTCTCCACCTTTGTCTAGGGCAATGTCTGCATCAGAGACTGGTGCCAGCGTACTAATCAGTCTCATAGAAAGTTGGATTCAGAGTCTGGAAAGATGGAAGATAAAATCTTTACAGCCTATGGATAGACCCTCCTTTCCAGACCTTAGCATTTGGAATATTAGTACAGTTTCTATATCAAAGGTGCTTGCCAAATGAAACTCTAGATTTACAACAAATTGTGTTTTGAAAAATATTGTATTCACCAGGCATGGCGGCTCATGCCTGTAATCCCAGCACTTTGGGAGGCCAAGGCGGGTGGATTACGAGGTCAAGAGTTCAAAACCAGCCTGACCAGGATGGAGAAACCCCTTCTCTACTAAAAATACAAAAACTAGCCAGGCGTGGTGGCAGACACCTGTAATCCCAGCTACTTGGGAGGCTGAGGCAGGAGAATCGCTTGAACTCGCAGGGTAGAGGTTGCAGTGAGCAGAGATCGTGCCACTGCACTCCAGCCTGGGCGACAGAGTGAGACTCTGTCAAAAAGAGAAACAAAGAATAAAGAAAAGAAAGAAAGAAGAAAGAAAGAAAAAGAAAGGAAGGAAGGAAGAGGGAAGGAAGGAAGGAAGGAGAGAGAGAGAGAGAAAGAAAAAGAAAGAAAGAAAGAAAGAAAGAAAGAAAGAAAGAAAGAAAGAAAGAAAGAAAGAAAGAAAGAAAGAGAAAGAAAGAGAGGAAG